>NC_041386.1:482865603-482914768 GCF_002162155.2 Triticum dicoccoides
CCCTAGGAGATCTAATCTCCTAGGGGGGTGCGGCCAAGGGGAGGAATCCCTCCTCCCCAAGGCACCTAGGAGGTGCCTTCCCCTCCTAGGACTCTTCCCTCCTTGAAACCCTAGGCGCATGGGCCTCTTGGGGCTGGTGCCCTTGGCCCATGTAGGCCAAGGCGCACCCCCTACAGCCCATGTGCCCCCCCGGGACAGGTGGCCCCACCCGGTGGACCCCCGGGACCCTTCCGGTGGTCCCGGTACAATACCGGTGACCCCGAAACTTGTCCCGATGCCAGAAATAGCACTTCCTATATATAATTCTTTACCTCCGGACCATTCCGGAACTCCTCGTGACGTCCGGGATCTCATTCGGGACTCCGAACAACGTTTGGGTTACTGCATATACATATCCCTACAACCCTAGCGTCACCGAACCTTAAGTGTGTAGACCCTACGGGTTCGGGAGACATGTAGACATGACCGAGATGCTCTCCGGTCAATAACCAACAGCGGGATCTGGATACCCATGTTGGCTCCCACATGCTCCTCGATGATCTCATCAGATGAACCACGATGTCGAGGGTTCAAGCAACCCCGTATACAATTCCCTTTGTCAATCGGTATGTTACTTGCCCGAGATCCGATCGTCGGTATCCCAATACCTCGTTCAATCTCGTTACCGGCCAAGTCACTTTACTCGTGCCGTAATGCATGATCCCGTGACCAGACACTTGGTCACTTTGAGCTCATTATGATGATGCATTACTGGGTGGGCCCAGTGATACCTCTCCATCATACGGAGTGACAAATCCCAGTCTTGATCCGTGTCAACCCAACAGACACTTTCGGAGATACCCGTAGTATACCTTTATAGTCACCCAGTTACGTTATGACGTTTGGTATACCCAAAGCACTCCTATGGTATCCGGGAGTTACACGATCTCATGGTCCAAGGAAAGGATACTTGACATTGGAAAACTCTAGCAAACGAACTATACGATCTTGTGCTATGTTTAGGATTGGCTCTTGTCCATCACATCATTCTCCTAATGATGTGATCTCGTTGTCAATGACATCCAATGTCCATAGTCAGCAAACCATGACTATCTGTTGATCAACGAGCTAGTCAACTAGAGGCTTACTAGGGACATGTTGGTGTCTGTTATTCACACATGTATTACGATTTCCGGATAACACAATTATAGCATGAATAAAGACAATTATCATGAACAAGGAAATATAATAATAATGCTTTTATTATTGCCTCTAGGGCATATTTCCAATAGTCTCCCACTTGCATTAGAGTCAATAATCTAGTTACATTGTGATGAATCGAACACCCATGGAATTCTGGTGTTGATCATGTTTTGCTCTAGGGAGAGGTTTAGTCAACGGATTTGCGACATTCAGGTCCGTATGTACTTTACAAATATCTATGTCTCCACCTTGAACATTTTCATGAATGGAGTTGAAGCGACGCTTGATGTGCCTTGTCTTCTTGTGAAACCTGGGCTCCTTGGCAAGTGCAATAGCTCCAGTGTTGTCACATAAGAGCTTGATTGGCCCCGACGCATTGGGTATGACTCCTAGGTCGGTGATGAACTCCTTCACCCAAATTGCTTCATGCGCTGCCTCCGAGGCTGCCATGTACTCCGCTTCACATGTAGATCCCGCCACGACGCTCTGCTTGCAACTGCACCAGCTTACTGCCCCACCATTCAAAATATACACGTATCCGGTTTGTGACTTAGAGTCATCCAGATCTATGTCGAAGCTAGCGTCGACGTAACCCTTTACGACGAGCTCTTCGTCACCTCCATAAACGAGAAACATTTCCTTAGTCCTTTTCAGGTACTTTAGGATATTCTTGACTGCTGTCCAGTGTTCCTTGCCGAGATTACTTTGGTACCTTCCTACCAAACTTACGGCAAGGTTTACATCAGGTCTGGTACACAGCATGGCATACATAATAGAACCTATGGCTGAGGCATAGGGGATGACACTCATCTCTTCTATATCTTCTGCCGTGGTCGGACATTGAGCTGAGCTCAATTTCACACCTTGCAACACAGGCAAGAACCCCTTCTTAGACTGATCCATATTGAGCTTCTTCAATATCTTATCAAGGTATGTGCTTTATGAAAGACCTATGAGGTGTCTTGATCTATCTCTGTAGATCTTGATGCCTAATATATAAGCAGCTTCTCCAAGGTCCTTCATTGAAAAACTCTTATTCAAGTAGGCCTTTATGCTGTCCAAGAGTTCTATATCATTTCCCATCAAAAGTATGTCATCTACATATAATATGAGAAATGCTACAGAGCTCCCACTCACTTTCTTGTAAACACAGGCTTCTCCATAAGTCTGTGTAAACCCAAACGCTTTGATCATCTCATCAAAGCGAATGTTCCAACTCCGAGATGCTTGCACCAGCCCATAAATCGAGCGTTGGAGCTTGCACACCTTGTCAGCATTCTTAGGATCGACAAAACCTTCTGGCTGCATCATATACAATTCTTCCTTAAGGAAACCATTAAGGAATGCCGTTTTGACGTCCATCTGCCATATTTCATAATCATAAAATGCGGCAATTGCTAACATGATTCGGACGGACTTCAGCTTCGCTACCGGTGAGAAAGTCTCATCGTAGTCAACCCCTTGAACTTGTCGATAACCCTCAGCGACAAGCCGAGCTTTATAGATGGTCACATTACCATCCGCGTCTGTCTTCTTCTTAAAGATCCATTTATTTTCTATGGCTCGCCGCTCAACGGGCAAGTCAGTCAAAGTCCATACTTCGTTTTCATACATGGATCCTATCTCGGATTTCATGGCTTCTAGCCATTTGTCGAAATCCGGGCCTGCCATCGCTTCTTCATAGTTCGAAGGTTCACCGTTGTCTAACAACATGATTTCCAAGACAGGGTTGCCGTACCACTCTGGTGCGGAATGTGTCCTTGTGGACCTTCAAATTTCAGTAGGAGCTTGATCAGAAGTATCTTGATCATCATCGTTAACTTCCTCTCTAGTCGGTGCAGGCACCTCAGGAACATTTTCTTGAGCTGCGCCATTTTCTGGTTCAAGAGGTAATACTTCATCAAGGTCTACTTTCCTCCCACTTACTTCTTTTGAGAGAAACTCCTTCTCTAGAAAGGATCCATTCTTGGCAACAAAGATCTTGCCTTCGGATCTGAGGTAGAAGGTATACCCAATAGTTTCTTTAGGGTATCCTATGAAGACGCATTTTTCCGACTTGGGTTCGAGCTTTTCAGGTTGAAGTTTCTTGACATAAGCATCGCATCCCCAAACTTTTAGAAACGACAGCTTAGGTTTCTTCCCAAACCATAATTCAAACGGTGTCGTCTCAACAGATTTCGACGGAGCCCTATTTAAAGTGAATGCGGCAGTCTCTAAAGCATAGCCCCAAAAAGATAGCGGTAAATCGGTAAGAGACATCATAGATCGCACCATATCTAATAGAGTGCGATTACGACGTTCAGACACACCATTATGCTGAGGTGTTCCAGGCGGCGTAAGTTGTGAAACTATTCCACATTTTCTTAAGTGTGTACCAAATTCGTGACTCAAGTATTCTCCTCCACGATCTGATCGTAGAAACTTGATTTTCCTGTCACGTTGATTCTCAACCTCACTCTAAAATTCCTTGAACTTTTCAAAGGTCTTAGACTTGTGTTTCATTAAGTAGACATACCCATATCTACTCAAGTCATCAGTGAGGGTGAGAACATAACGATAGCCACCGCGAGCCTCAACACTCATTGGACCGCACACATCAGTATGTATGATTTCCAATAAGTTGGTTGCTCGCTCCATTGTTCCTGAGCAAGGAGTCTTGGTCATTTTACCCATGAGGCATGGTTCGCATGTGTCAAATGATTCGTAATCAAGAGACTCTAATAGTCCATCAGCATGGAGCTTCTTCATGCGTTTGACACCTATGTGACCAAGGCGGCAGTGCCACAAGTATGTGGGACTATCATTATCAATCTTACACCTTTTGGTACTCACACTATGAACATGTGTAGCATTACGCTCGAGATTCATTAAGAATAAACCATTCACCATGAGAGCATGACCATAAAACATATCTCTCATATAAATAGAACAACCATTATTCTCGGATTTAAATGAGTAGCCAGCTCGTATTAAACGAGATCCTGATACAATGTTCATGCTCAAACTTGGCACTAAATAACAATTATTGAGGTTCAAAACTAATCCTGTAGGTAAATGTAGAGGTAGCGTGCCGACGGCGATCACATCGACCTTGGAACCATTCCCGACGCGCATCGTCACCTCGTCCTTCGCCAGTCTCCGCTTATTCCGAAGCTCCTGCTTTGAGTTACAAATGTGAGCAACTGCACCGGTATCAAATACCCAGGAGCTACTACGAGTACTGGTAAGGTACACATCAATTACATGTATATCACATATACCTTTCGTTTTGCCGGCCTTCTTGTCCACTAAGTATTTGGGGCAGTTCCGCTTCCAGTGACCACTTTCCTTGCAATAAAAGCACTCAGTCTCGGGCTTGGGTCCATTCTTTGGCTTCTTCCCGGCAGCTTGCTTGCCGGGCGCGGCAACTCCCTTGCCATCTTTCTTGAAGGCTTTCTTACCCTTGCCCTTCTTGAACTTAGTGGTTTTATTCACCATCAACACTTGATGTTCCTTCTTGACTTCTACCTCTGCGGATTTCAGCATAGCAAATACTTCAGGAATGGTCTTTTCCATCCCCTGCATATTGAAGTTCATCACAAAGCTCTTGTAGCTCGGTGGAAGCGACTGAAGGATTCTGTCAATGACCGCGTCATCCGGGAGATTAACTCCCAGCCGAGTCAAGCGGTTATGCAACCCAGACATAGTGAGTATGTGCTCACTGACAGAACTATTTCCTCCATCTTACAGCTGAAGAACTTGTCGGAGACTTGATATCTCTTGACCCGGGCATGAGCTTGGAAAACCATTTTCAGCTCTTCGAACATCTCATATGCTCCGTGTCTCTCAAAACTTTTTTTGGAGCCCCGGCTCTAAGCTGTAAAGCATGCCGCACTGAACGAGGGAGTAGTCATCGGTACGTGCCTGCCAAGCGTTCATAACGTCTTGTTCTGCAGGGAGAACAGGTGCGTCACCCAACGGTGCTTGTAGGACATAATATTTCTTGGTAGCTATGAGGATGATCCTCAGGTTTCGGACCCAGTCCGTATAGTTGCTGCCATCGTATTTCAGCTTGGTTTTCTCTAGGAACGCGTTGAAGTTGTGGACTACGTTGGCCATTTGATCTACAAGACATATTGTAAATATTTTAGACTAAGTTCATGATAATTAAGTTCATCTAATCAAATTATTCAATGAACTCCCACTTAGATAGACATCCCTCCTGTCATCTAAGTATAACATGATCCGAGTTAACTAGGCCGTGTCCGATCATCACGTGAGACGGACTAGTCAACGTCGGTGAACATCTTCATGTTGATCGTATCTTCTATATGACTCATGCTCGACCTTTCGGTCTCCTGTGTTCCGAGGCCATGTCTGTACACATGCTAGGCTCGTCAAGTCAACCTAAGTGTTTTGCATGTGTAAATCTGTCTTACACCTGTTGTATGTGAACGTTAGAATCTATCACACCCGATCATCACGTGGTGCTTCGAAACAACGAACTGTCGCAACGGTGTACAGTTAGGGGGAACACTTTCTTGAAATTATTATGAGGGATCATCTTATTTACTACCGTCGTTCTAAGCAAACAAGATGAAAAACATGATAAACATCATGGCGGGTCATCCCTTTGAGCCGCCGGTCAAAGCTGATGTATGAGTATGGTGGAGGCCCGGATGACTCTCTTCGTCACAGCCCCGTTCAATTGACAGAAGAAGATATTGTCTCAATGTCAACTCTTCTGCTGAATGGGAAATACGAAGATTGCAGTGTCGTCGGGTTAAACCCCTTGTGCCAGCTTAACCCGGTGCCAGAAGTAAGGATAATGTTATTTCTCTCCTTTGTATTTTCCCAGCCGTATTGTTTTAATACTTGCCTGACTCTTTATCTTGTTTTTACCTGTCTGCAGGCCAACTCTGACTTCTGGAAAGTTAAGTATGACCACGAGGCTGCCAAGAAAGCGAAAGCCGCCACCATAAACGCCAAGAAAACGTCCCGGAGGTTGAAAAAGAAGAAAAAGAGCACTGCTGAAGATTTGATGAAGCTTGATGATACATCTGATTCAGAGGTAGCCCTTGAGTCCCTTGGACAAATTTTTAACAATCTTATTGCCACTGATCATTACCAGGATGACACTGGGGCCAGTCAGGCTGTGGAAGCAAAGGTAACTATCATTTCCTCCGACTCAGATCCCTTGCCAAGACAAAAAATTCGACAAGTGATCTGTAAAGTAAGGTTTTCTAACCCTTTAGCTCACTTGGATCCCACCTTTCATTTGAAAAAGCAGCAACATGAAAGCCGCCGTCAGGCTTGGACCGAAGATGAGCTGGCTGTCATTCTTCAACAAACTCCTCAGGAGCGCCCGAATGAGGTTCACTTCTTTCTGTCTTTAACTCTGTTTAATGGAACCCTTCCCCTACCTTACTTTTAACTTTGTTTTATCTTTTCAGGAGGTGTCTCGCTCTTTTGGCGACTCATCACAGACGCAGTTTCCGGCCTTCAAGGCTGCCCCTGGGTAAAAAATCCTCCTTTTTCCAGTTTGTTCAAATTGTATCTTTATACTGACAATCCTGCAACATTTCTCTTAGTGGCCAAGCTAAATCCAAGAAGGCAAAGGAAACTAAACCGGCAGAAGACCCGCCGGTGCTTGCATCTGACCCAGCCAGGCCATCTTCTCCATTAACCGATGCTCCAGAAGACCCGCTTGTTGACGCAGTAGCAAATCCTCCTGAGCCATCGTTTGATGAGACCACTGTAAACCCTTCCGCAACTGGACCATCAAGATCAGCCAACCCACCATCACCGTCTGCCCAAGACATTCAGATCACCGGGAGCCGTTTTATTGGGCCGAGGAATCCAACCGTGCTGGCTCGGTGTACTGTGAAACAAGAGGCATTGGAGAGGCAAAAAGTGCGCTTTGACGTTGCCAATTACGACCATTTAAATGCCAACGATATTTTATCCGGCTATCTCAGCCACGTGCACTCCAATCGCGACTCTGAGATTGAAATGGTCAAATAGTTGCAGCTGAAATATGAGGTATGTTCTTTCGGCTTATCTATATTCCTTCAGCCCCCAAGTCTTCAGATTATGAGAAAACCGGAATTATCTGTAGACTTTAGCATATAGGCCAAGACCTTCACCTTTGATTTTCTTGAGTTCAATAAAATAGAACAAAACTTCACCTATAGTCCCCAAGGACCGGTTCTTTTTGATCATAAATGAACCGGTACCTTAAATTGTTTTGTACCGTGTTCAAAGAACTTAATATTCCAGCTTAACCTTGAGAAATCTTGCTGAACTACATACATTAGCCCCCAAGTGCCAAGTGCTGTTACTTTGTAAGGTACTTGGGACTTAAAGTATGTCTTTAGAGTCATAAAAATTTGATTTGGCATACATTAGCCCCCAAGTGTCAAGTGGTTTTTTGTAAAGTACTTGAGACCTGAATCTTGATTTTTGAACTTGAAGCAAAATATTGACTCATCTGAATGTTTTGCAGAATGCCTTATCTGAATTGAACTCACAATTGACTGATGCGAAGACCCGGCTAGCGAGTCAGGAGGCTGAAACCAAATCTGCTAACTCCAAACTGCAAATAAGTCTCTCTAAGACGGAAAATTTAAAGACCAGCTTCGCTGCCAAGAAGAAAACCTGGGAATAGGAAAAAACGCTTCTGACCCAACGTGCTGAGAAGGCCGAAACAACCTATCGGTGTCAAAACTGGCGGATCTCGGGTAGGGGGTCCCGAACTGTGCGTCTAAGGCGGATGGTAACAGGAGGCAGGGGACACGATGTTTTACCCAGGTTCGGGCCCTCTTGATGGAGGTAAAACCCTACGTCCTGCTTGATTTATTCTTGATGATATGAGTATTACAAGAGTTGATCTACCACGAGATCGGAGAGGCTAAACCCTAGAGGCTAGCCTATGGTATGATTGTTGTGATTGTGTCCTACGGACTAAACCCTCCGGTTTATATAGACACCGGAGGGGGTTAGGGTTACACAAGGTCGGTTACAAGCAGGAGATATCCATATCCGTACTGCCTAGCTTGCCTTCCACGCCAAGTAGAGTCCTATCCGGACACGGGACGAAGTCTTCAATCTTGTATCTTCATAGTCCAACAGTCCGACTGTCTGGAGACCCCCTAATCCAGGACTCCCTCAGTAGCCCCTAAACCAGGCTTCAATGACGATGAGTCCGGCGCGCAGTGTTGTCTTCGGCATTGCAAGGCGGGTTCCTCCTCCGAACACATCACAGAAGAGTTTGAATACCAGGATAGTGTCCGGCCCTGCAAAATAAATTCCACATACCATCGTAGAGAGAATAATATTTCCACAAATCTTAATCTGCTGACACACTTTGGCAACATGACATCGGGCCATGGCTTAGTGATTATTCGAACCGTTTTTCTTCAACCAACTCCACACATAACGCGAGGCGGTTTCTTGACACGTCTTGTCAAAGCAGAGATCATGTTCCCTAATTACGAGATTCTCATCAATACGGTCGTGGGTAACCCAACCGTGCCTAGGACTCCTAGATTTTAGGCAAGTCCCAAACAGCCACTAGGAGGACGCTTGATATTCACCCTCTTTATAAAGGGACAAGGCTTTTACTTTTTCCCTCCCGTGCTCAATCGAATCATTTCCCCGCCTCGAGTTCTAACACCCAAAGCCCAGGTCAGGTGCTTCGGACCTTCAATCATGTCCGGATCTAGCCTTCAAGACCAGTGGATGCCCTCCTCCGTTACGGAAGAGGATACCAAGAAGTTGAGGGAGGCCAGATACCTGACCGCCGAGGTTTTGCATCGGCTGCCTGCCCGAGGGCAGGTCGTCCCTACTCCCGAACCCAACGAGAATGTTGTGTTCATCTCCCACTTCCTCCGAGGTCTAGGCCTCACTCTGGATCCCTTCGTTAGGGGTTTGATGTTCTATTACGGCCTAGATTTCCACGATCTAGCCCCGGACTCCTTTCTCCACATCTCAGCATTTATTGTCGTATGTGAGGCCTTCCTCCGCATTACCCCTCACTTCGGCCTGTGGCTCAAGACCTTTGATGTGAAGCCGAAGATGGTCGAGGGGCAGGATGTAACGTGCGGAGGCGCATTAATAAGCAAGATCGCTGGAGCTCCATGGCCAAAGGGTTCCTTTCCAGAGGTGTCCGGATTATGGCAACGGGAGTGGTTTTACATCGCAGCTCCCAGAAATGCCAAGTGGGTGGCTACCCCTGCTTTCCGCTCGGGCCCTCCACCACAACTGATGTCATGGATTAGCAGAGGGCTGAGCTGGGGTCCAGCCAAGGACGTGCCTATACTACATAGCCACATTCAAGATCTCTTCGAAGGAGATTTCAGTCTGGTTACGGTGGTGCAAGTCATGCTGGTTCGTCGAGTCCAGCCTTGCAAACGCCGGCCCCTCCACATGTGGGAGTTCAACCCAGAAGGACCGCGCACTATTCAGAATTTCCTCGGCGTGACGCATGAGGAGATGTATAAATCATTCTTCGGACCCCAAATAGAGTGTCCGGATACTACCGAGGACGTGGGCCTGAGCAGCAACCGCACCGCCGACCAAGTAAGTAATCCTCTAGCCGAACACACCGTCTTTCATTTATTATGACGTCATTCTGAGAAATCGCTCTTTGACCAAGACTGGCTAACAAAGGCGAAGATGATTAGGTGTTCGGCCCCCTTCTTGAGGGTTTGGACAATCCGGTACTGGAAAAGATGCTCGAGCTAGCACCTTGCCCGGAGCCCTCAAAGGAAGATAAAGGGGGGAATAATGAGGGCGAAAGCGGGCCCCATCACTGCCAATTCCAACCGAGGGAATGAGAGCCTCCGTGAAGGAGGATAACCAAGGGGAAGAATCTGACCTTCTCTCGCTTCGGGGAAGGAAGAGGACTGCGTCTGAAGATCCGGAAACCAAGGCTTCCAAACGGTAGAAGAAGTCTCCACCAGAGGGTCTTGCCTCAGAGGGTGCTTTTGCCGCACAAAGTCCGCACGTGGATCAGCCCTCTAACGAGCCGTAAGTGATCAAAAAATACTTAATAATAAAGATATTCTACCATACTTCTGAGGAAAATGACCGAAGCATTTATCTTGCAGTTCGGATCTTAGCCCTTCTCAACAGAGCTCGTCTTCGGGGGATCTTCTTCCGGAGATGATGGAGAGCGAAACGCCTCCCCCGGACTCCCCCACTCAAGAAGCGGGCGACCTTGAAGTGTCGTCAAGGAGGACCTCTCCGGATCTGGTGAGGCCAGAAGATAATCCTATGGTCACCCGAAGCCCCCAGTATCCAGCTCTTGAAGAGGGTGAACAAAAGAGTCCGGCGCCGTCTGGTATGCGGTCGGACGCACTGAGGGATCTGCTAAAGCGAGCGGCCATCTCGGAAGAACATCATACATTGATGGGTACGGTGATGGAAAGGATTTCGTCCACCGAAAGCGGGTTGCATGACGCCTTTATGAGTCTACTAACGGGCTTTGAGGTACGTAAAATGATGTACATTTGTGATAGTACCGCACATTTTTAGGTGTGCCCTGTGTAGATAGTAGCCCCTCAGACTCTGGTTGTCGCCGAGGATGGCGACAAACAGAGGATCGTAGTCCCAGGTAATAACCATACCGCTTTATGTGCAGGTGGCGGAAGCTCCTGTGGCTAGCCGGACTAATGAGTTTGCCGAACTAAAGCGGCAACTGGATGCGGCAGATGCCGACATCGAGCTTGTAAACAAGCGGCTTGACGAGGCACAGGGTAAGTAATGTTTTCTGGTGAATGTCACATAGTAAGGGCAGCGTGATGCCAGTATCTTTAATATGTTGTGACTGCAGACGGAGCTGCCATCGTGGAGACCCTTTGGGTGGAGCTTGCCCGAGACAAAGAACAAACAAGGATTAGTAATGCGGCCGCTTTAAAGGCGGCCGAAGATTTGAGAGCCGAAAAGGCTGCACATTGCGTGAGCAAAGATAAAATGGCCAAGATGGCTGTAAAGTTAAAAGACACTGTCGACCGTTGCCAGTTCCTTGAAGAAGAAAACCGGGCGAGGGCGACGGACCTTGAGAAGGCCACAATGGCGACCAAGGACACCCGCTCTGCCATGAGAGCGAAGGAGGAACTACATGAAGCCGGGGATATTGTGGCTGGGAAGCCCTTTATGCTGCGAAGGAAGTTCGGAGATCCGCGGTATGCCCCTCTGGATCGGCTGTGGAGTTCGGCAACCACATATATGGACTTGGCAGCGAGCGATGTCGATGCGGCCGAATACTTCCGAGATCAAACAGATCATGAAGTGGACAAGCTGTTCTGGTCGCAGTTTAACGTTCCAGGGCGTCCGCTTCCATTGACTGATCAGCTAGCCGAATGGGCCGAACTCAATAGGTTGTCTGGACTCGCCATGAGGTCTGTCGTGGATCAGCTGTGGCCGGAAAGGCCAAAGCCAAACGGCTATTTTAGCCTGGTGCACCAGTTCCTTGGTGCGGTGCCGCACATCAATGCGATGAAGAGGTCGACATGCATAGAGGGCTCGCAGATGGCCCTTGCCCGTGTGAAAGCATACTGGGCGGAGATGGATGCTACCACTATTGCAGCGCAGGGTTCGGCCATAGGCCGAGTGGCTGCCGAGCACTATTTTGAAGAAGTTCTTGAGGGTGCTCGTTTGATAGAGGCCCAGTGCTCGAAGAATATTATGTTTGAGTGACATGTATTCCCATTGTAAAAACAATGTTTTTATTAAATTTATCAAGGTTGTATTTATACTTTTGCCCGAAAGTAATATGATGCCTCATGTGCGGCCGTTTATGTATATATATGTATATCCTGAAAGATTGCAGTCGTCGGCTTCAGCCCCCACGCATATAATGTGGGGGTGTTCGCAGAAGACGTGTGTTCACACTTAATCCAACGTCTTGGTCCTATTAAGGAGGTGATAGCGCAGCGAACTAGGCAACCGGACTATAATGCTTTAACACTTTCACTTAGCCAGAGGAGTTTGACAGTGGGGCTACTATATAGCCCCTGGTGGCTCTGCACTCACCCGAGTTCGGGGTGCGTACATGCCTGGCCGGGAAACGGCCCTTCGTTAAGGCGGAGGAATTCTAAGATTCCGATAGGTCATCGAGTGGTTGACCAGTCTCACGCTATATCATGACAGTCAGTTTTCGGCTTTCTCTGCCGAGGTGCTCGTCTGGATGAACCAGGGCACAATCGCAGTAGTTCTCCTGGTGCCGCCTTAGCCGATAGAGCAGAACGTAAGGTAGCAAAACATAGGAGCCGGGCAAACCCAACATTTGACCAAAGACATGATTCGGAGCTGATGCATATAAGGCCAAACTCGCGACACCGAACACTCCCTAAGGTGTTCGGTCTTTATTGTGGGCCTAAATAGTGCCCTTTGTAAGAAGCACCTGGTGTCCAGGTACGTGCATTATTCTGACGTGGCCACATGCCAAGACGTCAGCATCCTTCTCAATTGTACTGAGAATCCGAGGGATGTGTATCAACAAGAGACAGTAAAAAAGGTTGACACAGGGTCTTAATCTAAAAAGAATCCTTGGAACAGGTCCCTGCTGCACGTCTGCGCCCGTGTCTCCGTTGTGCCGTATCCTGGACGGGTGTAGCACAATGGTCATCTGTAAAAGAGAGGAACTTAGGTGAAAAGTTGTTGTGCAAAAAGGTAGGTTTAAAGAAACCATGTTCAATTCAAGATGGGTAAAAATTGCCACTTGTCTGCGCGCGTTGAGCCCCTTGTATTTGTAATAGGGGTGTGTCCATCAAACCTGTATGAATTACATATAGCTGCGCCGAACTCGTCTAACCATGTCCGTGGTCTTGACGACCTATCGAATGCTTTAGTTGGTGAGGCCGTTTTAGTGTGCAGCTGCCAAGGCCGCCGCACTCTCTTCGGCGCGCAGGGATCGCTCAATATTTCCATTTGCTGTAATGATGCCACATGGACCGGGCATCTTAAGAGTGAGGGAAGCGTAATGTGGTATTGCATTAAAGCGAGCGAAAGCTTCACGTCCAAGTAGTGCTTGATAGCCACTTTGGAATGACGCAATGTGGAAGGTTAAATTTTCGCTACAGAAGTTATCGGGGAAGCCGAATATAACCTCTAGTAGTAGGGAGCCTGTGCAATGAGCCCCTGGGCCTGGCATTACTCCTTTAAAGGTAGTATTGCTGTGGCAAATTTTCGTTGGGCCTATCCCCATTTTGCGGACTGTGTCCTGATATATCAGGTTTAGACTGCTGCCACCATCCATCAGGACTCGTGTGAAGTGGTATCCGTCAATTATTGGATCTAATACCAAGGCAGCCCATCCTGCGCGCCAGATACTTGCCGAGTAATCTTGATGGTCGAAGGTGATTGGTTGAGATGGCCAGTGGCAGAACTCCGCGGTGATAGGCCCTTGGGCATATTTATCTGGGAGTGCCGCTTTGTTTCTCCCCTTTATCACGTGTAACATGTTTACTGTTTTGACTTCTGGTGGAAATTTCTTCTGTTCCCCAGTGCTTTGCTTGCGAGGCTCATCCTCGTCTTCGCTTGGTGTATCCTGCCCCTTGTGTTTGGCGTTGATCTTGCCGGACTGCTTGAAGACCCAACATTCTCTGTGGGTATGATTTGCAGGTTTATTGGGGGTGCTATGGATCTGACATATTTGGTCCAGAATTTTGTTTAGGCTGGACAGTTCATCTCTGGCGCCTTTAGAGGACGGCTTTTGCTGACTTGGCCGAGAGCTTCTGAATCCGGCGTTTACCGCCGTGCTCTTCAGGATGTCTTCTTTATTCCGGCGCTTATTATTTTTGCTGTGTCGTGATTTCCCTTTTCCATCTCTAACTTCGGATGTACTTGGGTCGCTGGTGCTGCATCGGGCTAGCCAGCTGTCCTCGCCCGCGCAAAAGCGGGTCATGAGGCTTGTTAATGCTGCCATTGTTCTCGGCTTTTCTTGGCCGAGGTGTCTGGCAAGCCATTCATCTCGGACGCTGTGCTTAAAATCCGCCAAGGCTTCAGCATCCGGACAGTCGACTATTTGGTTCTTTTTAGTAAGAAACCTATTCCAAAGCTTTCGGGCTGACTCTCCGGGCTGTTCAGTTATATGACTCAAATCGTCCGCATCCGAAGGTCGAACATAAGTCCCTTGAAAATTTGCCCGAATGCTTCTTCGAGCTCTTCCCAGCTTCCAATGGAGCTTTTGGGGAGGCTTTTAAGCCAGTGCTGAGCTGACCCTTTGAGCTTGAGGGGTAAGTACTTGATGGCATGGAGATCATCTCCTTGAGCCATATGGATATGGAGGATATAGTCCTCAATCCAGACCCAAGGGTCTGTTGTTCCGTCGTATGCCTCTATGTATACGGGTTTCAATCCCTCTGGAAATTCGTGGTCCAGTACTTCATCGGTGAAACATAGGGGGTGTGCGGCACCCCTGTATCTAGGTGTACCGTGATGTTCGGATGTTTGTTGTGTTGCATCATATGTTGGAGCGCGCTTGCGTGGTCCATAGATGGATCTGGTTGTGCCGTCCTTTTGATGCGAGCCCTCGCGTGGATCGCGTATTGGCTTATGTGCAGCATTGTTTGCCGCTCTATGTTGGCTGTGAGGTCCGGCCAGATGGCCATTTTAATTTTTGGTTACGGGGGATCTAAGGCCTCCTCATCGAATTCAGGTAGCAACTTCCGCTTCAGGTAGCTCTTGGTGTGGCGATTACCGCCGTACTTCGCTGTTGTGTTGAGTACTTTACTCCATCTGATTCTGAGTGTGTCTTGCGCAGCCTCGAGCCTCGAGCCTTTGCTTCTGCTTTTTTAGACTCCTCGCGGTGGCAACAAGCCTTTGATGGGCATTCTATTGCTCCGGGTGTCTGTCTGGTGTGATGTCGTCCGGACTATTATCTTTGACAGAGTCGGGTAGTTTGATTTGATTCTCTGTGTTGCCGTGGTCCGACGATGGTTCACCCTGCTCTAACGCTGGGTCTATATGATCGTTGTTTCTGCCAAGGCAGGATTTGGAGCGGCGCTTACGCCGCCGCTTTGACTGCTTCTCGAGGGGACAACCCTTTGTTGCGTCCTTCCGTTCCTCGTTGTCGTTTTCTTTTGGTGTGTCCACCATGTATACGCCATGTGATGAAGTGGGCGTCCAATGCCCTGTGGGCAGTGGTTCCTGTTCGTCTCCTGCATCGTCGTCCATACCATCGATGTCTTTGGAGTCGAAGGCGAGCATGTCGGTTAAGTCATCGACAGTGGCTACTAAGTGGGTGGTGGGTGGGCGGCGAAGTTCTTCGTCATCCGCATCCCGATCCTGCCGGACATAGTTCGGCCAGGATCCTCCTGACAAGGAGAGAGACCTTAATGAGTTCAGTATGTCGCCGAAGGGCGAGTGCTGAAAAATATCCGCGGAGGTAAACTCCATGTTCGGCGCCCAATCGGATTCGATAGGAACGGGCGTAGGCGGTTCGGAGTCCGTGGCCGGAGAAGGATCCGACAGTTTAGCAACACGGCTCTCGTGAAGGGTAAGGTCGATCCTTGGCTCGATCGCCGCTGAGAGTGCGGCCTCTGTGGCGGGGTCTATCCCTCCATCCTCGGATGGCGCGATAGGCTCCAAATTGAGGGTCGGAGCAGTTGTTGGTGCGATCTCCTGAACATTGTGCAATGGCAGAGCTAAATCATGCTCATCAAGAACGTGCGGCGCACTCGGCAGGGGCTCGAATCCGTCGAAGATCAAGTCTCCACGGACATCGGCCGTGTAGTTTAAGTTTCCAAATCTGACCTGATGGCCAGGGGCGTAATTTTCGATCTGCTCCAGATGGTCAAGCGAGTTGGCCCGCAGTGCGAAGCCGCTGAATACAAAGATTTGTCCGGGGAGAAAAGTCTCACCCTGGACTGCATCGCTACCGATGATCAAAGGAGCCATCAAGCCTAACGGCGACGACACAGAGGAACTCTCAATGAAAGCACCAATGTCGGTGTCAAAACCGGCGGATCTCGGGTAGGGGGTCCTGAACTGTGCGTCTAAGGCAGATGGTAACAGGAGGCAGGGGACACGATGTTTTACCCAGCTTCGGGCCCTCTTGATGGAGGTAAAACCCTACGTCCTGCTTGATTTATTCTTGTTGATATGAGTATTACAAGAGTTGATCTACCACGCGATCAGAGAGGCTAAACCCTAGAGGCTAGCCTATGGTATGATTGTTGTGATTGTGTCCTATGGATTAAACCCACCGGTTTATATAGACACCGGAGGGGGTTAGGGTTACACAAGGTCGGTTACAAAGCAGGAGATATCCATATCCGTACTGTCTAGCTTGCCTTCCATGCTAAGTAGAGTCCTATCCGGACACGGGACGAAGTCTTCAATCTTGTATCTTCATAGTCCAACAGTCCGGCCAAAGGATATAGTCCGGCTGTCCGGAGACCCCCTAATCCAGGACTCCCTCACAACCCTTGAAGAGATTTCAACAGATCTGAACGGTTTAAAGGGCCGGGTGTCTCAAATGGTGGCCGCCATCTTTGGTAAGCCGTCCGACTTTAATTTTGTGTGCTTTTTGCTGATCCGAAGTATAAGCCGCCAGCTGACTTTGTGTATAAAATATGTGCAGGCCCACGGAGCAAAAATCTGAGCACAGATCCTTTGATTAAACTAAAGGCAGTGTATACTTTGGTAGAACAACTGTATATTGGCGCACATTGGGCACTTGCCGCCATCTCTCCTGCCAATCAAGGACCCAACCGGCTCAACGACATCCTGAAGAAACTGTCAATCCTGCCTGCTAGATTTCAGGAAGTGAAACACTCCTGTGCGCGAGCTGGGGCTTTGACTGCCCTGAGCCGCTCCAATGCTTGGGTGCCAGACCTAGACCCGGCGGACGTGGCCAGAGGTTATCCCACCTTGAAGGAAGACGGATCTCCCTTTGAGCAGGATGACTTCATGGCTTGCGTGCGCGGAGTCCGGCCTCAGGCAACTACCCTTGGAGATGATACCAATATTGACAAATATCAGCCGGGTTTTGATGCTGAAAATAAGAAGATGGCGACTCCCTCGTACAAGGTGACGGACTTGATCCCACCTGTAAGAGAAACTACATTTGCCCCGGAAGTTGACCCGGTAGGCCTGATCGACGATGAAGTAGAATTCGTCGCCGTGAATGGTTTTGACTAGTCAAAATCCAACTTCCATCCAACAGAGGGCGGTGACCCGGCAAGGGAGGAATAATAACCATCTTCATTGGCTTATAAAAAGCCGTGTAATAGGTTAGCTATGAAAACACTGAATGCCTTGATTATGCCATCGTGCATAAATCACTGTATGTGACTCCGTGTTTCCTGCTGGCAATATATGTATTATATTTGATAATTGTTTCTGGAACACTTTAAATCTGTTCCATGTAGAGACAAGAAAAGACTGGCTTGGCGGCTTAGAACCGAACGGGTTAAAACAGCTGGCTTATATCCAATATGTTTAGAAAACAGAAAGCAGATATGAATAAAGCACAAGGGCTGAAACTAACTCTTTAGTTAATGCAGCAGGAAATTATATATAAATAATAGCCACACTTGTACCTTTGATCCTTAGGCCACCGGCTTGAGTAACCCGGGTAATGAAGCCGATAACTCAATATTTCTGAGAAATCAATACCTTTGAATACTTCAATGATCGTCATACCTTGGTAGCCATGTTGTCAAATAGACAAACCGGCGAAGACGATCATGCTAATTATTTGCAACAAGAAACTCAAAGGCAAATAAAAGTTAACAAGTATGATTTAACCTTATATTTAAAGGTTGGTGGCTTCTGATTCGAATACGATCAGTAAGCCGGACCAAAGGGGTTAAGCTAAGGTTCGAATACGACCATATAGCCCCTAGTGGCTGTGGCGTTGCACCGATCAAGAGGGTACCGACAGCTATGTTCTCTTTGGTTCGAATACGACCTATGTTTGAACAGGAAGCCCCCAAATGACCTTGAGAGGTTTTTAACGACCCTGATTGGAATACGATCCAAGTTGGACCCAAAAGGGGTTAAGCTATGATTCAGATACGATCAAGAAGCCCCCTAGTGAGTTTGGCCTTGAGCCGATCAGGAGGGTTACGACAGCTATGTTCTCTTTGGTTCGAATACGACCTATGTTTGAACAGGAAGCCCCCAAGTGACCATGATAATTGTAGCTAGATTCGAATACGATCATAACCCAGACCAAAAAAGGTTAGACTTGATTCAAATATGATCAGCTCCTTAATAGTCATTTGAGAATAAGAAATAACAAAGATGCATAATCTTTGAAAAGAAAAGAGACCGATGGTCTTACGTTATTACTTATCATGGTATATACAATGTTAAAGTATGTACATGATGAGAGCCGGTATCTCAGGTGTAGTATGGCCGAAGTTGAGCAATGTTCCATGGCCGGCGGGTCTCCTCCTCCGACTTACGTGAATCTTTGTGTTCTCGAACGCCAATGAGGTAATACAACCCGTTGTTTAAGTTTTTGCTGACCACAAAGGGTCCTTCCCAAGGTGGGGATAGCTTGTACGCATCTGACAGATCCTAGATGAGCCGGAGCACCAGGTCGCCTTCTTGAAAAGTCCTAGATTTGACCCGGCGGCTGTGATAACGCTGCAGGTCCTGTTGATAAATTGCTAACCGAGCCGTTGCTAAGTCTCTTTCTTCATCCTACAAGTCAAGTGCATCCTGTCTGGCTTGTTCATTATTAGCTTCAACCTAAGCCGCCACACGGGGCGAGTCATGACGGATGTCACTAGGCAACACTACTTCTGCTCCATAAACCATGAAGAAAGGTGTGTAACCTGTAGACCTGTTAGGTGTGGTGTTGATACTCCACAACACCGATGGTAATTCCTCTACCCAACAACCTGGCGTTCGCTGCAAGGGAACCATAAGCCGGGGTTTGAGACCTTTCAAAATTTCCTGATTGGCTCTCTCAGCTTGACCATTGGATTGAGGATGAGCTACAGAAGAAACATCAAGCCGGATGTGCTCATGTTGACAAAACTCCTCTATACCCCCTTGGGATAGATTAGTGCCATTGTCAATGATAATGCTGTGTGGAAAACCAAAACGGAAGATCACCTTCTTCATGAACTGAACCGCCGTGGCCGCGTCACACTTACTCACTAGCTCCGCCTTAACCCACTTAGTGAATTTATCAACTGCCACCAAGAGATGTGTCTTTTTATCCTTAGACCTTTTGAAAGGTCCCACCATGTCAAGCCCCCAGACCGAAAATGGCCAAGTGATTGGAATCATCCAGAGCTCTTGAGCCGGCACATGTGCTCTCGTGCAAACTTTTGACATCCATCACATCTGCTGACCAGATCCTCTGCATCAGCATGAGTCATCAACCAGTAAAAACCGTGACGAAAAGCCTTGGCCACCAGAGATTTTGACCCGGCGTGATGACCACAATCGCCTTCATGGATCTCACGAAGTATTTCTTGACCTTCTTCGGGGGAAACACACCACTGAAACGCTCCGGAGACACTGCGATGGTATAATTCTCCATCCGAAATCGTCATTGACTTAGACCGCCGGGTTATCTGTCGAGCCAGGGTCTCATTCGCTGGCAACTCTCCCCGGGTCATGTAAGCCAAGAACGGCACTGTCCAATCTGGGATGACATGAAGAGCCGCCACCAACTGCGCCTCCGGGTCAGGAACAGCTAAATCTTCTTCTGTGGGCAACTTGACAGATGGGTTATGCAAAATATCCAAAAGGTGTTAGGTGGTATCGGCTTACGCTGAGACCCCAACCGGCTTAAAGCATCAGCCGTTTCGTTCTTTCGACGGTCAATGTGCTCCACCTGATAACCTTTAAAATGCCCTACAACACCATCAACCTCCCGGCGATAAGCCGCCATGAGAGGGTCCTTGGAATCCCACTTGCCTGATACCTGTTGAGCCACTAGATCTGAGTCGCCAAGACATCTGACCCGGCTCAAACTCATCTATTTTGCCACTCGAAGACCATGGAGCAAGGCTTCATACTCTGCTGCGTTTTTAGTGCAATGAAACATCAACCGTAACACATAACAAAATTTGTCACCTCGCGGAGAGGTTAACACAACTCCAGCCCTCGAGCCTTCCAACTGTCTGGACCCATCAAAATGAATAGTCCAATATGTGTTGTCTGGTTTTTCTTCTGGCATCTGCATCTGTGTCCAATCATTAATGAAGTCAACCAGTGCTTGAGATTTGATCGCGGTACATGGCACATACTTCAACCCATGAGACCCAAGCTCAATCGCCCACTTGGCGACTCGTCCAGTGGCTTCCCTGTTTTGAATGATGTCTCCCAAAGGAGCAGAGCTAACCACGGTGATTGGATGCCCCTGAAAATAATGCTTAAGCTTCCGGCTTGCCATGAACACCCCATAGACGAGCTTCTGCCAATGTGGATATCGTTGCTTGGATTCAATTAGCACCTCACTGACGTAGTAAACCGTTCGTTGAACCGGATGCTCCTTGCCAACCTCCTTGCGCTCCACCAGAATAGCCACACTAACAGCTCGTGAGTTGGCGGCCACGTATAACAATAGCGGCTCTTTCTCAACCGGAGCAGCTAGGACCGACAGCTCAGCAAGCTGTGTCTTCAGATATTCAAAAGCAGAGTTCGCAGCATCGCTCCAAACAAAATCATATGTTTTCTTCATCATCTGATATAGAGGCATTGCCTTCTCCCCTAACCGGCTTATGAACCGGCTCAAGGCAACAACACGGCCCGCCAATCGTTGAACGTCATTGATGCATGTTGGTTTGGCCAGGGATGTAATTGCCTTGATTTTCTCTGGGTTAGCCTCAATACCTCGGTTAGACACCAAAAAACCCAAGAGCTTGCCGGCTGGGACTCCAAAAACACACTTGGCCTGGTTAAGCTTCATTTTGTAGATCCGAAGATTATCGAAAGTCTCTTTCAGATCTGTGACCAAGGTTTCCTCTTTCCTGGATTTTACCACTATATCATCCACATAAGCATGAACATTACGCCCAATTTGATCGTGAAGACAATTTTGCACACACCGTTGGTAAGTCGCCTGGGTACTCTTAAGCCCAAAAGGCATAGACATATAGCAGAAAGCTCCAAAAGGAGTGATAAAAGCCGTCTTCTCCCGATCCTTGACTGCCATCTTGATCTGATGATAACCGGAATAAGCATCCAAGAAACTCAAACAAGCGCAACCCGCCGTAGCATCAATGATCTGATCAATACGGGGGAGAGCAAAAGGATCAGCCGGACAAGCCTTGTTCAGATTGGTGTAATTCACACACATACGCCAGGTGCCATTCTTTTTGAGTACAAGCATCGGGTTGGCTAACCACTCTGGGTGAAAGACTTCTACAATGAACCCAGCTGCCAAAAGCCGGGCCACCTCTTCTCCAATGGCCTTGCGCCTTTCTTCATTGAACCGTCGGAGAAATTGTCTGACAGGTTTAAACTTTGCATCAACATTGAGAGTGTGCTCAGCGAGTTCCCTCGGGAGACCCGGCATGTCTGAAGGTTTCCATGCGAAGATGTCCCGGTTCTCACGGATGAACTCGATGAGCGTGCTTTCCTATTTTGGATCCAAGTTAGCACTAATGATGAACTGCTTGGATGAGTCGCCAGGCACAAAGTTAACCATCTTGGTGTCATCAGCTGATTTGAACTTCAACACCCGCTCATGCTCTGTTGTTGGTTTCTTTAATGACGTCATGTCTGCCGGGTCAACATGATCTTTGTAAAATTTTAACTCCTCTATTGCACGGACAGATTCAGCATAGGCAGCATCACCTTCTTCACACTCCAAAGCTATTTTTCGGCTCCCGTGTACTGTAATGGTGCCCTTATAACCCGACATCTTAAGCTGCAAATACACATAACATGGCCGAGCCATGAATTTGGCATAAGTCGGCCGTCCAAACAGAGCATGATACGGGCTTTTGATCTTAACCACCTCAAAGGTTAATTTTTCTGCTCTGGAGTCATACTCATCCCCAACGGCTACTTCTAGTTCAATCTTACCCACTGGGTATGCCGACTTGCCAGGAACCACACTGTGAAAAACAATGTTGGATTGTTTAAGACTCTTATCAGTCAATCCCATCCGGCGGAACGTCTCATAGTAGAGGATGTTGATGCTGCTGCCTCCATCCACGAGTACTTTAGTGAATTTGTATCCACCAACCTGAGGTGCCACCACCAAAGCCAAGTGACCCAGATTATCGACCCGGGGTGGGTGATCCTCTCTGCTCCACACAATAGGCTGCTCTGACGAACATAAGTAACATGGAACCGCCGGCTCAATGGCATTGACGGCCCTCTTGTGAAGTTTCTGGTCTCTCTTACATAAGCTAGTGGTAAATACATGGTATTGCCCACTATTCAGCTGCTTTAGATTGCTCTGATATCCGGACTGCTGCTGCTGATTACCTTGGTCGGGTTGCGGATTATACCCTCCTTGGTTACCAGGATGGCCCTGACCGTGGAATCCTCCTCCACCTAAGCCGGCGCCCGAGCCTTGGAAACCGCCTCCACCTGAGCCGCCACCTGGGCCGTGACCTCCATCAAACGCGTTTGAATTTTCAAACGCCTTCATGATCATACAATCTTTCCACAGGTGGCTGGCTGGCTTCTCTCGGGTGCCGTGTTTTGGACAAGGCTCATTCAATAATTGCTCAAGGGTCGGACCTGACCCGCCCGATCGAGGGGGCTGTCTGCCCTTGCGCCGTTGATTTCCGCCCTGTGCATTGGTGTTAGCAACAAACTCATCAGCCTTACGTTTATTACTAATACGTCTCCGTCGTATCTATAATTTTTGATTGTTCCATGCCAATATTATTCAACTTTCATATACTTTTGGCAACTTTTTATACTATTTTTGGGACTAACATATTGATCCAGTGCCCAGTGCCAGTTCTTGCTTATTGCATGTTTTTTGTTTCGCAGAATATCCATATCAAACGGAGTCCAAACAGAATAAAAACTGACGGAGATTTTTTTTGGAATATATATGATTTTGGGGAAGAAGAATCCACGCGAGACGATGCTTGAGGGGCCCACGAGGTAGGGGGCGCGCCCCAGGGTGTCAGGCGCTCCCCTGACCCTCGTGGCCACCTCATAAGGCGGTTGGTGCCCTTCTTTCGCCGCAAGAAAGCTAATTTCCGGATAGAGATCCTGTCAAAATTTCAGCCCAATCGGAGTTACGGATCTCCGGGAATATAAGAAACGGTGAAAGGGAAGAATCTGGGAACGCAGAAACAGAGAGAAACAGATCCAATCTAGGAGGGGCTCTCGCCCCTCCCGTGCCATGGAGGCCATGGACTAGAGGGGAAACCCTTCTCCCATCTAGGGAGAAGGTCAAGGAAGAAGAAGAAGGAGGGGGGCTCTCTCCCCCTCGCTTCCGGTGGCACCGGAGTGCCACCGGGGGCCATCATCATCACCACGATCTACACCAACACCTCCGCCATCTTCACCAACATCTCCATCACCTTCCCCCCTCTATCTACAGCGGTCCACTCTCCCGCAACCCGCTGTACCCTCTACTTGAACATGGTGCTTTATGCTTCATATTATTATCCAATGATGTGTAGCCATCCTATGATGTCTGAGTAGATTTTCGTTGTCCTATTGGTGGTTGATGAATTGCTATGATTGATTTAATTTGCTTGTGGTTATGTTGCTGTGCTTTGGTACCCATCATATGATTGTGCGCATGGATCACACCCTAGGGTTAGTTGTATGTTGATAGGACTATGTATTGGAGGGCAAGAGTGACAGAAGCTTCAACCTAGCATAGAAATTGATGCATACGGGATTGAAGGGGGACCAATATATCTTAATGCTATGGTTGGGTTTTACCTTAATGAACATTAGTAGTTGCGGATGCTTGCTAATAGTTCCAATTATAAGTGCATAGAATTCCAAGTCAGGGATGACATGCTAGCAGTGGCTTCTCCCACATAATACTTGCTATCGGTCTAGTAAAGTAGTCAATTGCTTAAGGGACAATTTCGCAACTCCTACCACCACTTTTCCACACTCGCTATATTTACTTTAGTTGCTTCTTTACCTTAACAACATCTAGTTTTATTTCTGTACTCTTTATTATCTTGCAAACCTATCCAACAACACCTACAAAGTACTTCTAGTTTCATACTTGTTCTAGGTAAACCGAAAGTCAAGCGTGCGTAGAGTTGTATCGGTGGTTGATAGAACTTGAGGGAATATTTGTTCTACCTTTAGCTCCTCATTGGGTTTGACACTCTTACTTATCAATTACCTCCTTGATTCGCCGGGTTATGCTGGTGACCATTGCCGTTGCCGTTCTTCTTTCCCTTCGTTGCCTTTTCTTCGTCAGACACCGGGTCCTTGGTAGTATCAGAATCAGCATACTTGACGAGAGCCGCCATCAACGTTCCCATGTCATTACAGTCACGCTTGAGCCGCCCCAACTTCTGCTTCAGAGGTTCAAAACGGCAATTTTTCTCCAACATCAAGACTGCTGAGCCGGCATCCATCTTATCAGATGAATGTATTATCTCCTTGACCTGGTGCACCCAATGGGTTGTGGATTCACCATCCTCTTGCTTGAAATTGGTCAGGTCCATAATCGACATAGGCTGCTTACATGTGTCTTTAAAGTTCTGGATGAACCGGGCCTTCAACTCTTCCCATGAGCCGATAGAATTGGGTGGCAATCCCTTCAACCAAGTACGAGCTGTTCCATCTAACATCATAGTGAAATACTTGGCCATTGCTGCATCGTTGACCTCCAATAACTCCATAGCCATCTCATAACTCTCAATCCAAGCCACGGGCTGTAAGTCAGCTGTGTAATTAGGCACCTTACGAGGCCCCTTAAAGTCCTTTGGCAAACGCTCATTACGTATGGCCGGCACCAAGCAAGGAACGCCTCCAGTTCTTGTGGCCACTCCTACCTCGACCGAGGTTGCTAGATAAGCCGAAAAAGTTTGATGAGCCGCCTGATCTGCTACCATTTGAACTACTCGTTCCGCCTCTTGACAAATCCTCTCCTGATCCGCCAAGTTAAGGGCTCCAGCCCGCACCAGCTCATGCCTATATGGCCGGTTGTGGCGTTGAGCATTGCTTGACATATCTGCGGAATCCATATGCCTAATGTAACTCGGGCTTCGGCTTGGTCGAGGAGTTGAATGGATCCTGTCTCGACTATGGGAGTATGCATCCTGCTACGCCAGAGCTGTTTGAAGAAGTTCTCTTACCCTCCGTGTTTCAATTGCCGCCGGTGAGTCACCTTCCATCGAAAGAGCCACCAGACGAACTGATGCTGCAATGAGATTTTCCAAAGGGTTGGAGAAGTGACCTGGCAGCGTTGGGACGTAATGAGGCGGAGAGGTAATTATACGAGGTGGATCCATGGCGCGCGGCTCGACCGGTGCACCGGGTGTTGTAATCCGGGGTGCCTCCGGCGGGTTACTTACCCCGGCTCCGGGTGTGTGAAAAAGATTCCTAGGATCGAGCGTCAGAGGCAGACATGATTGGGTTTTCTGATGCCTCCTCCTCATGACCTCGTTCGACACGTTCAGATCCACCATGAGCCGGAAGGTCTCCGCTTGAAGCTGTTGAGCACGAGCATCCAAAGCCGCCCGCTCTGCTGCCATCCTGACTTCCTCTATGGCTAGATTTTCCTTAGCTTGCACCATCTCTTCACGTACGCGTGCCACTCTGCATCATGCCAGGCTTTATCCACCGGCTCTACCATGGCAGTCAACAGAGTCGTCAGTTTATCCATGAGGTCCATCAAGATCTGAGCCAGGGGGCGCGCGGGGTCTCCTGACCCGGCTGCAACCGACCTGGTAACTGTTGCCGCCGCTGCTATAGAGTTCTGCCCGGGCTGTGTCCCTGCCATGAAGACTCCAGCCCAATTCGGCGGCTCAAGAGGGTCCGGAATACCGCTGCCATAGGAACAACCCCCGAGCATGCCGTCCTGCAGCTGGTACAAAGAGTCCGTCTCGCCCATTGATCATGCAGTGTCAGAACAGACGGCCGTCTCACCACCCTCCACCGATCCTTCAGAGTATTCACCACCATGGATGCAGCCTACGAAGGCATGCTTCACGGCAGATTGAACACGGTCGGTCCTCGCGCACCGAGCCGTTTCGATGAGGTTGGTGTGGACGTCCGGCTCAGGTCCTGACTCGCCGATCCGGCCGATGAAGACGTGAATTCCGCCGAAGGGGACCCAGTATCCGTACTCAATTGAGCCGGCCTCGGGGTCCCAGCCTTCATCGTTGATGTAGAGCTTGCCGCGACGACTCTTGGTCATCCGGCCCACATCGTATCCCTTGAGCCCTTCGAAGTTGCCCTTCAAGAACTCAAATCCATCGTGCGCTGGCCCCACGGTGGGCGCCAACTGTCGTGGAATTGTCACGGCAGATGTCCTAGAGCAAGGACTTAGTCATAGGGCCATCGCACTAGGAAGCTTAAAGGGGTTAATTGGGACAAAGGACACAGAGGGTTTTATACTAGTTCGGCCCCTTACGATGAAGGTAAAAGCCTACGTCTAGTTGGGATTGGTATTGCTGGGGTTTCGATCACCAAGAGGCTCAACTCGCCGGCTTGGTTATCGACTTGTTGATCCTTTCCCTAATCCGCCACCGGGTCATCCCTTATATACATGGGTTGACGCTTGGTGGTCTACAGAGTCCTGGCCGGCTCATAATTGTGTCCGACTTGGTGGTTTCCTTTACATGCCTTTTTTTTTACAAATCTTTCCCTTCATACGGTGGTTTACAATATCGGCCTTAAGCCGCCTCCAGGCCCTTGGGCCTTCTATAAGGTTTAATAAACTATCGTCTTGAATGTTTACTGGGCTTCCTTCGTAACCGCCATTGGGGCTGACCTGGCCCCTCTTGGGCGGGTCATGACTGATATTAATATCCCCAACAAAAAAGTTTTTGACAAGTTCAAGGGATTGACTACGATGAGACCTTCTCACCTGTAATGATGCTTAAGTCTGTCCGAATCATGTTAGCAATTCCTGCATTTTATGATTATGAAATTTGGCAAATGGATGTCAAAACTGCATTCCTGAATGGATTTCTGGAAGAAGAGTTGTATATGGTGCAACCAGAAGGTTTTGTCGATCCAAAGGGAGCTAACAAAGTGTGCAAGCTCCAGCGATCCATTTATGGACTGGTGCAAGCCTCTCGGAGTTGGAATAAACGTTTTGATAGTGTGATCAAAGCATATGGTTTTATACAGACTTTTGGAGAAGCCTATATTTACAAGAAAGTGAGTGGGAGCTCTGTAGCATTTCTAATATTATATGTGGATGACATATTGTTGATTGGAAATGATATAGAATTTTTGGATAGCATAAAAGGATATTTGAATAAGAGTTTTTCAATGAAAGACCTCAGTGAAGCTGCTTATATATTGGGCATCAAGATCTATAGAGATAGATCGAGACGCTTGATTGGACTTTCACAAAGCACATACCTTGACAAAGTTTTGAATAAGTTCAAAATGGATCAAGCAAATAAAGGGTTCTTGCCTGTATTGCAAGGTGTGAAGTTGAGTAAGACTCAATGCTCGACCACTACAGAAGATAGAGAGAAAATTAAAGATGTTACCTATGCTTCAGCATAGGCTCTATCATGTATGCAATGTTGTGTACCAGACCTGATGTGTGCCTTGCTATTAGTTTAGCAGGGAGGAACCAAAGTAATCCAGGAGTCAATCACTTGACAGCGGTCAAGAACATCCTGAAATACCTGAAAAGGACGAAGGATATGTTTCTTATTTATGGAGGTGACAAAGAGCTCATCGTAAATGGTTACATCGATGCAAGCTTTGACACTGATCCAGAAGATTCTAAATCGCAAATCGGATATGTGTTTTTATTAAATGGTGGAGCTGTCAGTTGGTGCAGTTCTAAACAAAGCATCATAGCAGGATCTACATGTGAAGCGGAGTACATAGCTGCTTCAGAAGCAGCAAATGAAGGAGTCTGGATGAAGGAGTTCATATCCGATCTAGGTGTCATACCTAGTGCATTGGGTCCAATGAAAATCTTTTGTGACAATACTGGTGCAATTGCTTTGGCAAAGTAATCCAGATTTCACAAGAGAACCAAGCACATCAAGAGATGCTTCAACTCCATCCGGGATCAAGTCCAGATGGGAGACATAGAGATTTGCAAGATACATACGGATCTGAATATTGCAGACCCGTTGACTAAGCCGCTTCCACGAGCAAAACATGATCAGCACCAAGGCTCCATGGGTGTTAGAATCATTACTGTGTAATCTAGATTATTGACTCTAGTGCAAGTGGGAGACTGAAGGAAATATGGCCTAGAGGCAATAATAAAGTTATTATTTATTTCCTTATATCATGATAAATGTTTATTATTCATGCTAGAATTGTATTAACCGGAAACATAATACATGTGTGAATACATAGACAAATAGAGTGTCACTAGTATGCCTCTACTAGTCTAGCTCGTTGATCAAAGATGGTTATGTTTCCTAGCCATAGACATGAGTTGTCATTTGATTAACGAGATCACATCATTAGGAGAATGATGTGATTGACTTGACCCATTCCGTTAGCTTAGCACTTGATCGCTTAGTTTGTTGCTATTGCTTTCTTCATGACTTATACATGTTCCTGTGACTATGAGATTATGCAACTCCCGTTTACCGGAGGAACACTTTGTGTGCTACCAAACGTCACAACGTAATTGGGTGATTATAAAGGTGCTCTACAGGTGTCTCCAAAGGTACTTGTTGGGTTGGCGTATTTCAAGATTAGGATTTGTCACTCCGATTGTCGGAAAGGTATCTCTGGGCCAACTCAGTAATACACATCACTTAAGCCTTGCAAGCATTGCAACTAATGAGTTAGTTGCGAGATGATGTATTAAGGAATGAGTAAAGAGACTTGCCGGCAACGAGATTGAACTAGGTGTTGAGATACCGATGATCGAATCTCGGGCAAGTAACATACCGATGACAAAGGGAACAACGTATGTTGTTATGCGGTTTGACCGATAAAGATCTTCGTAGAATATTTAGGAGCCAATATGAGCATCCAGGTTCCGCTATTGGTTATTGATCGGAGACATGTCTCGGTCATGTCTACATAGTTCTCGAACCTGTAGGGTCCGCACGGTTAAAGTTCGATGACGGTCATATTATGAGTTTATGTGTTTTGATGTACCTAAGGTAGTTCAGAGTCCCGGATGTGATCACGGGCATGACGAGGAGTCTCGAAATGGTCAAGACATGAAGATTGATATATTAGATGACTATATTCGGACACCGGAATGGTTCAGGGGGTTATCGGATATATACCGGAGTACCAGGGGTTACCGGAACCCCCCGGAGGTTAATGGGCCTCATGGGCCCAATTGGTGGAAGAGGAGAGGCGGCCAAGGGGAAGCCGCGCGCCCCTCCCCTCCCAAGTCCTTGGACTAGGAAGGGGGGCGACCCCCCTTTCCTTTCTCCCTCTTTCTCCTTCCCTCTCCTCTCCTACTCCAACATGGAAAGGGGGGAGTCCTACTCCCGGTGGGAGTAGGACTCCTCATGGGGCGCGCCAAGGGTGGCCGCCCCCTCCCCCTCCTTTACTCCTTTATATACGGGGAGGGAGGCACCCCCTAGAGACACAACAATTGATCCCTTGGATCTCTTAGCCGTGTGCGGTGCCCCCCTCCACCATAATCCACCTCGGTCATATCGTAGCGGTGCTTAGGCGAAGCCCTGTGTCGGTAGAACATCATCATCGTCACCACACCGTCATGCTGACGGAACTCTCCCTCAATGCTCGGCTAGATCAGAGTTCGAGGGACGTCATCGAGTTGAACGTGTGCAGAACTCGGAGGTGCCGTGCGTTCGGTGTTTGATCGATCGGTTCGTGAAGACGTACGACTACATCAACCGCGTTGTGCTAACGCTTCCGCTTTCGGTCTACGAGGGTACATGGACAACACTCTTCCCTCTCGTTGCTATGCATCACCATGATCTTGCGTGTGCATAGGAATTTTTTTGAAATTACTACGTTCCCCAAAAACGACCAAGGTCGACGCCCTGAGAGAGGCCCTGGTCGAAGCCAAGGGGAAGGCTGTCAAGGAGGAGGCCGCCCGTAAGAGGCTCAAGGCCCGGGTCAACGAAGTCCAACAGGAGGTCCAGGACGCGGTAAGGAAGTGTGAGACCTTGGAGCGCAATGCGTCGGCTCAAGAGGCCGAACTCGCCAAGGCTCGTGAGTGCGGAGATAGCCCGGAGTGAAGCCCAGGGAGCCCTCCAGGAGATCCAGGAGGCCAGGAAGATAGCGGCGGGTAAGGCATTCAATATGCAAAGCAAGAATGCGAAGAGGAAATATTTTTTACTAACCCGGATTCGGAGTTCTCCAGGGGCTTTTGTTGATCTGCCAGACAGTGTGACCGATGCCGCGGAGTTCTTCCGAGCCGAAGAAGGGGGCTCCACGGAGAAGCTGTTCTGGTCGCAATATCATGCGTCGGAACATCCGGTGCCCTTTAGCGATTAGCTAAAATAGCTGGTCGAGCTGCACAGGGTGGCCGAACTGGCTATGAAGGATTTAACAATCCGACTGTGGCCAGCCGTAGCTATACCCAGCAGTTACTTCGGCCTCGTGAAGAGGCTGGTTGATGCATGTCCTCGGTTGGACGTCACCAAGCGGTCCGTCTGCATTGAAAGCGCGTGTCTAGCCTTCTCCTATGTCAATGTCTGGTGGGCGAAGATGGACGCTGTCAAGTTGGCGACCGAGGGGCCGCCTGAGGGCAAGGAGCACCGCACACCCGAGCGATACTTTGGCGATGTCTTGGAGGGGTCCCTCATTGTTGCGGATCATTGTGCCGAAGAAACTTACTTTGAATGAATGTATTCGAGCTCCCTCTACCTTGTATGATAAAACAAAGTGATTGTGCAATATAATGTTGGTTATGTTTTTAATTTTTTACTTCTTGTGCGACCGTGTTGTATAAAATCTTAGGGTTAACCAGTCGTCGGCTTCTGCCCCCACGTAGGTAGTACGGGGGTGTTCGAGATCGAATCTAAACAATCTTGATCTAATTAGATGGTCCTTGAAGGAGTTGTTTAGCGCAACGAACCAGGCAACCAGACTATGCGGCTGTAACGCCCTTCCTTAGCCATAGGAGTTCGACAATAAAAACATGGACGCATCCCCTAGTTTCCGAACTAGAGTACTATAAGCGTATGATCGAGAAGTACCGATCCTTCGCACAACGTGGAAGAAATCTCCAACGATTTGCAACCTCCAAACAGCTGACCGGCTCTCGCTGCATCATGATAGTCAGTTTTTGGCTTTCTCTACTAAGGTGCTCCTTTGGATAAACCAGGGCACAATCACAGTAGTTCTCCCTTTACCACCTTAGCCGATATAGCGGAACGTAAGGTAGCAAGCACAGGAGCCGGGCAACCCAACTATTGACCAAAGACATGTTTCGGAGCCAATGCATATAATGCTAAATTCGGGGTGCCAAACTATACTATAGAAGTGTTCGGACTTTGTTGCCGTATTGTGGGGCGCCTGGGAGCCCCTGGCAAATATGAAACGTACCAAAGTGTACGGGTGCTAGAAGATAAGTTATTAAAGGAAAACAGAAAGAGCGCATAGGTGATATCTTGGGCCCTTAAACTTGAGCCATGAACTGTTTCCATTATAATTGGGTTAATGCGTCAAAGCGCATTAATACAAATAGTGCGATAAGCAACCGACTATTAACATGCCATGACCAAAGGCGAGCTGCGTGTGGGTCGTGACAACAGGTAGGGTGGTCGTTGAATTGACTTCCAGAGCTTCTCCTATATGTCTTTGCTTCTTGCCATCCTGGTGTTTTTTATCCTTTGACATGATCGGTAGTCAGGCTGTCGAAGAATGCCTTTGTAAAATAAACCTGGAAAAAGGAAAAAGAAAATATTGTCATTTATATGTGTGTCCGGGATCGGTCAAGCCGAACTGTGGATCACAAGCTAGCTGTGCCTCCGTCGATGCCCATGGGATTTCTAGTGCGTAATTATGCACGCGTGGTACAAATGCCACTACCTGATCGGGACTGGGACAAAGGACAAATTGCTAGTCGAGCTCTTGATGAGCCGAGCTGTCCTGTTGCAGCGTAGTACGGACCCTCTTTACGATGTCCGGGGGCTCAACATCCGAATTACGGTTCTGCTTGAGAAGGCCGCTCTGTACTTGTGCTGCTAGGGCGGCGGTGTGCTCTTCTGTGCGAAGGGAGCGTTTCGTGTTTCCGTTGACCGTTATGATGCCGTGTGGACTGGGCATCTTAAGCTTAAGATAAGCATAGTGCGGGACCGCGTTGAACCGAGCAAATGCAGTCCGTCCGAGCAATGCGTGATAACCACTATGCAATGGGACGATGTCGAAGATTAACTCCTCGCTTCGGAAGTTGTCGGGGGATCCAAAGACAACCTCTAGCGTGATTGAGCCCGTACAGCGGGCCTCTACACATGGTATGACTCCTTTCAAGGTAGTCTTCGTTGGACTGATCCTTGAGGGGGAAACTTCTTCTGTCCCCCTATGTTGGCCTGATCGTTGCGCTCCCTCTTGGGGATGTGGGTAGCGTATATCATGTTCACCATTTTGACTTGAGGGGAAAACTTCTTCTGTCCCCCTATGTTTGGCTGCAGGGGCTCCTCGTCATCGTCCTCGCTCTACGATCCCTTTTCCTTGTTCTCGGCATTTAACTTGCCGGCTTGCTTAAAAACCCAGAAATCTCTGTTGGTATGGTTGGCTGGTTTGTCTGGGGTGCCATGGATTTGGCACCGACGGTCGAGTATGCGGTCCAGCCTAGATGGTCCCTGATTGTTTCTCTTGTACGGTTTCTTCCGCTAGCTGGACTTGGAGCCAATTAATCCAGCGTTGACTATAGTGTCATCGGTATTATTACCATTCCTTCGGCGCTTGTGTCTGTTACGTCGGAGCTTGCCGTTGCTGTTTTTGGCCTCAAAGGGGCCTGTGTCACTGGCTGTATTTTTACTACGAGCCAGCAAGCTGTCCTCACCCGCACAAAAGCGGGTCATAAGTGCCGTGAGGGCTGCCATAGATTTCGTCTTTTCTTGGCCGAGGTGGCGGACAAGCCATTCGTCACGGATGCTATGTTTAAAGGCCGCTAGAGCTTCGGCATCTAGACAGTCGATGATCTGGTTCTTTTTGGTTAGGAACCTAGTCCAAAATTTCATGGCTGACTCTCCAGGTTGTTGGACTATGCGGCTTAAGTCACCGGCGTCTGGTGGCTGGACATATGTACCTTGGAAGTTGTCGAGGAAGGCTTCTTCCAAGTCCTCCCAGCTGCCGATAGAATTTTCAGGCAGGCTATTTAACCAGTGCCGAGCTGGCCTTTTGAGCTTTAGTGGGAGGTATTTGATAGCATGGAGGTCATCTCCGCGGGCCATGTGGATATGGAGAATAAAATCATCGATCCATACCGTGGGGTCGGTTGTTCCGTCATATGATTCAATGTTAACGGGTTTGAACCCTTCGGGGAATTCGTGATCCATTACTTCATCGGTGAAGCAAAGGGGGTGTGCGGCACCTCTATATCAGGCTGCGTCGCGATGTAGCTCCGATGGAGTCCGTCTGCGGTTATCGGCTCAGGTGTGACTAGGTTTGTCACGTTCGAATAGGTAGCCATCATCACGTGTCGAGGAATGTCCTCGCGATCCATAAATCGATCAGGTATATCCTTCTTTACTGTTCAGGTTATGTCGAAGGTCATATGTATGACCATGAGCTGATTTACCTCTGCCTTTGCGATGAGGCGGGGCGGGCTAGTGTTCGGCTTGAGTTGCCGCTTTGTCCCGTCCATGTGGTGGTCGGTCAGCCGCATTGCGTGATGGTGGTATGTGCTCCGGCGCCTCGTTATCGAACTGAGGTAGTAATTTGCGCTTCGGGTAGCTTTTGGCCAGGCGCTTGAGGCTGTATTCTTCAGCTTCTAGGACGTCGGTCCAATTATCTTTGAGCAGATCTTGGTCAGCTTGAAGCTGCCGCTGCTTCTTTTTCAGGCTCCTTGTCGTGGCTATTAGCTGGCGCTTGAAGCGCTCCTGCTCAAGAGGTTCCTCAGGCATGATGAAATCCTCGATGCCGAGGCTCGCCTCATCCTCGGAGAGCGGAAGATAATTACTGTCCTCCGAGTCCTTGTGTGTGGCCTGTCTATCAGAGCTAACCTGCCCGTCTTCCCCTTCATCCCGTTCGGTAGCTGCGTCCACGTGGTCTTCGTTGACTTCGGCACCTTTCGGAGTGTTATCTTCTCCTGTGCCGGTGTTTCTATCTTTAGTGCGGCGTGACCTAGAGCGGCGCCGCTGACGCGGTCGTTTCGATTGTATCTCAGGAGGTTTATCCTCAACTGGGTCTTCTTTGTCACTGCCGCTATTCTCCTTTGGTGCATCCACCATGTGCACATCGTACGAGGAAGTGGCCGTCCAGCGTCCAGTGAATGGCGGGTCCTGGGCCTCTTCTTACCCGGCATCGTCGTCCATACCGTCGATGTCATCGGAGCCATAATAGAGCATGTCGGTTAAGTCTTCGATAGTGGCTATAAAGTGGGTGGCAAGTGGGGAGCGAAATTCCCTATCATTAGCTTCTAGTTCGAACCGGATATAGTTCAGCTGTGAGTCCCCCGCCAAGGACAGGTTCTTTAATGAGCTTCGCACGTCGCCCAAGGGTGAGTGCTGGAAGATGTCTGGAGCGCTGAACTCGAAGATCGATAAACGATCAAGTTCGGCATCCGTGGACTCACATGGTTTGGAACTTACACACGGGGACGAGTCCGGGGTTCCGGTGACAAGAATATTGTGTGAGTTTAAGTCCATGTGCGGCTCCAACGCTGGGGAATCTATGGCCTCCGTGGTGGGGTTGAACCTCCAGTCCTGAGATGGCGCAGTATGCTCCGGATCTGAGGCCATAGCAATTACAGGAGCTATCTCTTGAATGTGGCCCGATGACAGATTTAGGTCATGTTCATCGAGGTGACCAGGAGCGATCGCCGCGGTCTCGAGTCCAGCAAAGATAAAATCTCCACGAATGTCCGCGACGGAGTTCAGGCTCCCAAATCAGACCTGATGGCCAGGGGCGTAGCTGTCGATCTGCTCCAGGTGGCCAAACGAGTTGACCCACAGCGCGAAGCCACCGAATACGAAGATTTGTCCGGGGAGGAAAGTTTCTCCTTGGACAGCGTCACTATCGATGATTGAAGGGGACATCGAACCTTTCGTCGATGGCACAGTGGAACTCTCAATGAAAGCACCAATGTCGGTGTCAAAACCGGCGGATCTCGGGTAGGGGGTCCCGAACTGTGCGTCTAAGGTCGATGGTAATAGGAGACAGGGGACACGATGTTCACCCAGGTTCGGGCCCTCTCTATGGAGGTAATACCCTATGTCCTGCTTGACTGATATTGATGAATACGAGTATTACAAGAGTTGTTCTACCTCGAGATCATAATGACTAAACCCTAGAAGTCTAGCCCGTATGACTATGGTAATGAGTCTCTCCCTTTCCGGACTAAGTCCTCCGGTTTATATAGACACCGGGAATCTACATATTTGATCGCCAAGCTTGCCCTCCATGCCAAGGAGAGTCCTATCCAGACACGGGTGCAGTCTTCGGTCTTTGTATCTTCACAGCCTCATCAGTCCGGCCCATGGCTAACAGGACGGACGCCCGAGGACCCCTTAGTCCAGGACTCCCTCAAAGACCATGATGAAAATGTTGAGTGGCTCTTATATGCATTATTGTTGATCTAACAAAGAGCCCATATTGCCTTGTCTTCTCTCTTGAATTGAATGCTTGTAGATTCCAGCTTAGTCCAATGCACGTGCACTATTATTATTATCTACACTCTTCGGTCGTGCAAGTCAAAGGCAGTAATGATAATTATATTATGAACTTATTGAGATGAGGAAAGATGGTATGAACTCGACCTCTCTTGTTTTTGTAAATATGATCAATCCATCGTTCTTGATTCAACCTATTATGAAAGAAACATATTTGCAAGGGATAATTCCATTTCTCCCCCTAACTTGAACCCACACCTGACATTTACCCCTAAATTTCGAGTATGCTCAAAAATACCCCTCTTCCGTTAGGTGGTGTTATAGAAATACACCTCGGCGACGTTTCTGTTAGGTCAAAGGGGTTTGACCATGTGCTTTGTCCAAAATGCCCCTGGGTGGTACTAGTCCACATTTAGGTAAAGAAAAAAAACTAAGTCAAAGTTAGACCAGTCAATAGGGACTGGTCAAATTAGATTTTGGAGGCCCACATGTCATTCTTTCTAACTGTTTTATAGTTAGTAAAGGGCCCATGGGTCAGTGGAACACTTACCTTGAGGGTTAGCCTAAATACCTTTTTAACAACAGTGGCTAAACGCTGGCGCGTGCCCGAAGGTACGACGGCGACGTACGGCGGAGCAGGAGGATGCCGGAGAGGTCTATGGGCTTCAGAGTGGCCCTGCGAGGCTGCGGGCGTGAAGACGAACTAGAATGAGGTGGCCCGAGGCTGTGGGGTGGCCGGGGGATGGGCGACGGTGAGCTTGAGCGGCGGCGACGGGCGGCGCTCATGGGGGGAGGTTATCGAGGATGCAGGGAAGATTGAGGGCTCACCGGGACATTCGGGAGGTTGTCTTGGAGCTAAGTAACTTGGGGAATCCTCCTAGATTCATGGGTAGAGGAGATCGGGCAGCGGCCGCACTCCACCGGAGTTGGGGAAGACAACGAGTGAGCCGTCGATTTCGGGTGCCTGAGTCTGATTCGTCCCGCTGGAAAACAAATCGGGAAGTGCTCGATCTAATGGGCATGCTACAGAGGCTTGAGGCTGTCGTTGGTCACGCGTGCGTGAGATGATGCGACGCCATGAACCGTGCGTGTGTTCCGTTGGGGTGCTTGTTCCGGTGTCTGTCCTCACGCCAAACAGTGGTCAATCGATGGATGATTACACGGCATTGAGCGCAGCGGGACCACGCCGGTGAGCCTAATGCTGGCCACCGTCGTCTGCTGTTGGCCGCCGCCGGAGGTGAGAGAGAGAGACACAGAGAGGTAAGAGAGAATAAAGTTTTTCTTTTTTCTTTTCTTTTTTGGCAGGTCCACCTGTAAGTGAGAGAGGGGGTGAGATAGAGATAGAGAGTTTTTTCCTTTTCTTTTTCTAGGGTAGGTCCCACCTGTAAGTGTCATACACGCAGAGGGGTAAAACTGGCCAGAAAATGTCCCGCAGTCAGTCAAACGCCTTTGACCACACGGAAATGGTACGGAAGGGTATTTCTATAAGAAGCTTTGACGGAAGAGGGGTATTTTTGAGCATACTCGAAATCTAGGGGTAAATGCGAGGTGTGGGTTCAAGTTAGGGGGAGAAATGGAATTGTCCCTATTTGCACTGACAATTAGAGATTATAGTTGCTTAATCCATGCTTAATTAGCTAGGAGTTTATAATGGTTTACCTTGCGTGCCAATATGCTATTAAAATGGTTGTGATGTGGTATGATAGGGTGGTATCCTCCTTTGAACGATTCGAGTGGCTTGACTTGGCACATGTTCATGCATGTAGTTGAAACAAAATCAACATAGCCTCCATGATATTTATGTTCATGGTGCATTATATCCTACTCATGCTTGCATTCGGCGTTGATTAATTTTAATGCATGTTCATGACTGTTGTCGCTCTCTAGTTGGTCGCTTCCCCGTCTTTTTCTAGCCTTCACTTGTACAAAGCGGGAATATTGCTTGTGCATCCAATTCCATAAACCCCACAATTATTCCATATGAGTCCACCATACCTACCTATATACGGTATCTACCTGCCGTTCCAAGTAAATTTGTATGTGCCAAACTCTAAACCTTCAAATAAACATTCTGTTTTGTATGCTCGAATAGCTCATGTATCAACTACGGCTGTCTGTATCATCCATGCTAGGCGGGTTATTATCAAGAGGAGTGGACTCCACTCCTCATTCATGACAAAATGGCTGGTCACCGGGATGCCCAGTCCCATGCTCAAATCAAATCAAAATAATTGCAAACAAAAGTCTCCCAGGATTGTTGTTAGTTGGAGGCACCTGTTTTTTCGGGCGAGCCATGGATTGATGCTTGTTGGTGGTGGGGGAGTATAAACTTTACCATTCTTCTTGGGAACCGCCTATAATGTGTGTAGCATGGAGGATATCGATATCTCTCGGTTGTTATGTTGACAATGAAAGTATACCGCTCAAAATATTATTTATATCTATTTCAAAACTGAGCTCTGGCACCTCTACAAATCCCTGCTTCCCTCTGCGAAGGGCTTATCTATTTACTTTTATGTTGAGTCGTCATCCTCTTATTAAAAGGCACCAGTTGGAGAGCACCTCTATCATTTGCATCCATTAATGTTAGTTTACATTAAGTATAACTGTGACTGGATCTCTTTTACCATGAATTACAATGTCTAGTCAGTCCTTGATCTTTAAAGGTGCCCTGCATTTATGTTTTGCGGTCTCAGAAAGGGCTAGCGAGATACCATCTTGTTATATGATATCATGATTGTTTTGAGAAAGTGTTGTCATCCGAGATTTGTTATTATTGCTCGCTAGCTGATTATGCCATTGACATGAGTAAACATCAGACCTAAATGTTATTGTGAATATGGTTAGTTCATAATCTTTGTTGAAAACTTGAATACTGGCTTTACATATTTACAACAACAAGAGCAAACAGAGTTTGTAGAAGTTTTTTTTATCACTTTTAGTTTATCAACTGAATTGCTTGAGGACAAGCAAAGGTTTAAGCTTGGGGGAGTTGATACGTCTCCGTCGTATCTACTTTTCCAAACACTTTTGCCCTTGTTTTGGTCTCTAACTTGCATGATTTGAATGGAACTAACCCGGACTGACGTTGTTTTCAGTAGAATTGCCATGGTGTTATTTTTGTGCAGAAATAGAAGTTCTCAGAATGACCTGAAAATCAACGGAGATTATTTTTAGAATATATAAAAAATACTGGAAGAAGAATCCATGTCAGGGGGCCCACACCCTGTCCACGAGGGTGGGGGGCGCGCCCCTGCCTCGTGGGCCCCCTGACGCTCCACCGACCTCAACTCCAACTCCATATATTCGTGTTCGGGGAGAAAAAAATCTGAGAGAAGTATTCATCGCGTTTTACGATACGAATCCGCCGCCAAGCCCTAAACTCTCTCAGGAGGGCTGATCTGGAGTCCGTTCGGGGCTCCGGAGAGGGGAGTCCGTCGCCATCGTCATCATCAACCTTCCTCCATCACCAATTTCATGATGCTCACCGCCAGCATGAGTAATTCCATTGTAGGCTTGCTGGACGGTGATGGGTTGGATGAGATTTATCATGTAATCGAGTTAGTTTTGTTAGGGTTTGATCCCTAGTATCCACTATGTTCTGAGATTGATGTTGCTATGACTTTGCTATGCTTAATGCTTGTCACTAGGGCCTAAGTGCCATGATTTCAGATCTGAACCTATTATGTTTTCATGAATATGAGAGTTCTTGATCCTATCTTGCAAGTCTATAGTCACCTATTATGTGTTATGATCCGTTAACCCTGAAGTGACAATAATCGGGATCATTACCGATGATGACCGTAGTTTGAGGAGTTCATGTATTCACTAAGTGTTAATTCTTTGGTCCGGTACTCTATTAAAAGGAGGCCTTAATATCCCTTAGTTTCCAATAGGACCCCACTGCCACGGGAGGGTAGGACAAAAGATGTCATGCAAGTTCTTTTCCATAAGCATGTATGACTATATTCGGAATACATGCCTACATTACATTGATGAACTGGAGCTAGTTCTGTGTCACCCTATATTATAATTGTTGCATGATCTATCGCATCCGACATAATTCTCCATCACAGATCCAATGCCTATGAGCTTTTCCTAGATTGTTCTTCGCTTATTTACTTTTCCGTTACTATTGTTACAATCACTATAAAACCCAAAAATATTACTTTTGCTATCGTTACCACTACTATCATATTACTTTGCTACTAAAAACTTTGCCACAGATATTAAGTTATCCAGGTGTGGTTGAATTGACAACTCAACTACTAATACTTGAGAATATTCTTTGGCTCCCCTTGTGTCGAATGAATAAATTTGGGTTGAATACTGTACCCTCGAAAACTGTTGCGATCCCCTATACTTGTGGGTTATCAAGACTATTTTCTGGCACCATTGCCGGGGAGCATAGCTCTATTATCTGAGTCACTTCAGATTTATATCTGCTTATCATTACGAATAACTTGAAAGATCAAAGAACCAAGATTTTTCCCTCAACTACGAGGGGAGGTAAGGAACTGCCATCTAGCTCTGCACTTGATTCACCTTTGGTTTTGAGTAAACTTGCGACACCTACACATGCTATTGATTCTGATAGGTCGCATGTTATTGATGATGCCACTTCTGCTTTGCATCATATTTATGGTGAAACTACTTCTATGCTTGATACTACTGTGCCACTAGGTGAATTTCTTGATGAACAACTTGCTAGGGCTAGAGAGAATGAAATTATTGAAACTGATAATATTGATGAAAGTGATGATGAAGATTCTCCCCTAGATATGAATTGCCTGTTGTTCCTGAGGGTTATGTTATGGATGAAGAAACTGCTAGAGACTTTCTTGCTTGCAATGATAGATCTGATCTTAAGAAATTATTAGCTAAGCTTAAAGAAAAATCTTTGAATGCTAGAATGAAATATGACCCTGCTTTTGCTACTTCACCTATGTTTATTACTGATAAGGATTATGATTTCTCTGTCAATCATGAGTTAATCACTTTGGTTGAATCTGATCCTTTTTACGGCTATGAATCTGAAACTGTTGTGGCCCATCTTACTAAATTAGATGATATAGCGACCCTCTTTACACATGATGAGAAAACTAGCTATTACTTTATCCTTAAGTTGTTTCCGTTCTCATTAAAGGGTGATGATAAAACATGGTTTAATTCTCTTGATCCTGGTTGTGTGCGTAGTCCCCAGGATATGATTTATTACTTCTCTGCTAAATATTTCCCCGCTCATAAGAAACAAGCTGCTTCAAGGGAAATATATAATTTTGTGCAAATTGAAGAAGAGAGTCTCCCACAATCTTGGGGGAGGCTTCTCCGATTACTTAATGCTTTGCCTGATCATCCTCTCAAGAAAAATGAAATACTTGATATCTTTTATAATGGACTAACCGATGCTTCCAGAGACCCCCTAGATAGTTGTGCTGGTTGTGTTTTCAGGGAAAGAACTGTTGATCAAGTTGAATTTTTATTGAATAATATGTTGACTAATGAAAATAATTGGACACTTCCTGAACCGACTCCTAAGCCAACTCCGAAGAAAAGGGGTATTCTATTTCTCAGTCCTGAAGATATGCAAGAGGCAAAGAAATCTATGAAAGAAAAAGGTATTAAAACTGAAGATGTTAAGAATTTACCGCCTATTGAAGCAATACATGGTCTGAATTTGCCATCTGTTGAAGAAATACATGGTCTTGATAACCCGACACAGGTAGTAAAGGTAAATTCTCTCTATAGATTCGATAAATGTGAAATCCCATTTACTAAATTTGCTAGCCCATGCTTGGATGAGTTTGATGACTTTATGGTTCAACAAGAAAACTTCAATGCTTATGTTGGTAGACAATTGAATCACAATGCTGATATGCTTGAACACTTGGGTGATTATATGCTAACATTAAAGGTGAACTTACACTTATTAGTAAACAAGCTTCTATGGTTACCACTCAAGTAGAACAAGTGCTTAAAGCTCAGAATGATTTACTCAATGAATTAAATAAGAAGAAGAATGATAATGCCGTTAGAGTTATGACTAGAGGTGGTAAAATGACTCAGGAACCTTTGTATCCTGAGGGCCATCCTAAGAGAATTGAGCAAGATTCTCAGAGAGCTAATGTAGATGTACCTAGTCCTTTGGAGTTATGACTAGAGGTGGAGTTTCAGGACTTTTTGGAGTTGTGTAGAATAGGTCTCTAATATTTGCTCATTTTCCAGCCCAGGATTCCACCTACGGGCATTCTCCCTCTTCATGTAAACCTTGTAAAATAAGAGAGAAAAGGCATAAGTATTGTGACATAATGTGTAATAACAGCCCATAATGCGATAAATATCGATATAAAAGCATGATGTAAAATGGACGTATCAACTCCCCCAAGCTTAGACCTCGCTTATCCTCAAGCGGAAGCCGATATCGAAAAATATGTCCACATGTTTAGAGATAGAGGTGTCGATAAAATAAAATACGGACATGAGCGCATCATGATCATTGTTAGAATAGCAACATATATATATTCTCATATGATTTCTTATGCTGAAGTAACAATCTATTCACAATGTAAAGTATGAATCATAAACTTCATTGAAAAACTAGCAAACTATAATCTCAGTCATTGAAGCAATTGCAATTTATCATAACATCGGAAAGAGTCAATATAAGAGATTTTCAGCAAGTCCACATACTCAACTATCATTTAGTCTTTCACAATTGCTAACACTCACGCAATACTTATGGGTATGAAGTTTTAATTGGACACAGAGAAAGTTAGGGGCTTATAGTTTTGCCTCCCAACCTTTTACCTCAAGGGTAACGTCAACAATAATGCTTTATGAAAAACCACATCCAATTGGATATATATATTAGGATCTTTCCGACACATTGTGCTTGCCAAAGGATCAAGTGTAAAAAGGAAAGGTGAAGATCACCATGACTCTTGTATAAGGTATAAGACAAAAATAAAAGATAGGCCCTTCGCAGAGGGAAGCAGAGGTTGTCATGTGTGAGGGAGTTCTGGACTAAGGGGTCCTCAGGCGTCCGACCTGTTATCTATGGGCCGGACTGATGGGCTGTGAAGATATGAAGACCGAAGACTGTACCCGTGTCCGGATGGGACTCTCCTTGGCATGGAAGGCAAGCTTGGCGAACAACTATGAAGATTCCATCTTATGTAACCGACTCTATGTAACCCTAGATCCCTCCGGTGTCTATATAAACCGGAGGGTGTAGTACGGAAAGGACATATTCAATACCGTAGTCATACAGGCTAGACTTCTAGGGTTTAGCCATTACGATCTCGTGGTAGATTAACTCTTGTAATACTCATATTCGTCAATATCAATCAAGTAGGAAGTAGGGTATTACCTCCATAGAGAGGGCCCGAACCTAGGTAAACTTCGTGTCCCCTGTCGTGGTTCTAAGTCTGACAGTAGAATAGGGGGGTAGGGATGTAGAGGCAAGATCCTAGCTATGGAGGAGTTGTACACGCGAGGTTTACGAGTTCAGGCCCTTCTCGGAGGAAGTAACAGCCCTACGTCTCGGAGCCCGGAGGCGGTCGACTGGATTATATGCGTGTGAGTTACAGGGGGTGCGAACCCTTGTGCCTGTGGAGGGGGGTGGCTTATATAGAGTGAGCCAGGACCCCAGCCAGCCCACGTCACAGAGGGTTTAAGGTACATTGAAGAGAGAACGTTACTGGTAACGCCCGCACTAAAGTGCTATAAATGAAAATTAAGCCTATAAGTACATGCTCGGCCGTTGCTCATGCAGAGTGGCTTTAGCTCTTCTGTCCGTCAAGTGACTTCTACGACGGTCGAGTGACATTGATTCTTCCGAGTGGAATGTCTCTGGTCGAGTGGATGACGGTACCCTTCGAATGATCCTGGCTTTAGGGTGATGTCCTAGGGGAGGATGTCTAGGTCAGGTCTATGACCCTACCCTAGGTACACTCCTTCATCATTAGCCCCCAAATGGTTCAGGGTTCGAGTGGAGAAGGAGTTGATAATCTCTCCGATTCGGCTTTTGTGATTTGAGAATGTCTTGCCCAGAGGTCGAATGAACATTCATGATGGCTTCAACTGCTTGTTTAGTCGCCTTGATCCATTCTTGGTTTTGTCGAGTGAACTTTCGATGTTAAGTTTCGAGCGTTGATATGGGAAAAATCTTCCGTCTGACGGGTTGTTCTGTCGTCTGCGGATTTCACAGGATTCTAATTCTGGGAAGCGCGCCGGGCGAGGGAGGCCGCAGTAATCAGTACGGATTAGGCAGGCTGCCTCGATCTCCACGCCAGCTTTTTTGCCACGTATCACGCGCGCGGCTGTTGCAGGATTTGATAAGATCGTCCGGGCCTACAAGTCAGTCACTCGGAAGTGACCTTATATAAGGCGCAGGACCGGGGCTTTTGAATAGTGTGCCCCCATTCTTCTTCCTCCTCCTTAGATTTCTCCGCTGCGCCTGCTTCTGCTCTCGGCGTCGTCGCCCCGCTCAAACTCGATTCGCTGCCATGGGGAAGGAGAAGACGGTGGCGTTGGAGCATGCGAAGAAGGCGACAGCGAAGGCGAAAGGGAAGAAGACCAGCTAGGGCGGATCTTCGTCGAGGTCCGGCCTGCCGCCTAGCTGGATCCAGGGCGACTGGATCCGCTCGACAATCAGTCAAGATGACATCGACGACCTGGTTGAGGGGGGCCTGATCCCCCATGAATCGGCGCGGCTCCCGGGGAATGAGACTGAGCTGCAGCCGCAGGAGGGTGAGTGCGTTCTCCTTGCCACCCATGTCGACCGCGGGGTTTCTTTGCCTCCCCACCCTTTCTTTCGCGATTTCTTGAACTTCTTTGGGGCTCAACTCCACCACTTTTCTCCAAACACCATCGTGTACCTTGCCTCTTTCGTGTCTATGTGCGTGAACTTCTTGGGTTGTCGACCACACTGGGGTCTCTTCAAGCATATATTCACATGTCGCTCTCAGACGGTCAAGAAGGCCAACCCGAGTGACGAGAGGATGCACGTGATACAGATGTGCAGAGGTCTTGGAATTCAGATGAGGAACAAAAGCACTTTCCCAACTATGATACTTCCCGACTCGGTTCGGGGTTGGCAGTCGACCTGGTTCTACTGCAAGGACCAGCCGACCCCGGGCCAGTCGACTGGACTTCCCCCCTTTTCCATGGCTTGAGTGGAGAAGCCCTCAACCTTGAGAGTGATCCCGGAGGAGAAGGTGCAGGTGAAGGTGTTGGTCGAGCGGGTTGTCCAACTTGTTCGTGACGGAGTGACCGGTATGGACCTGTTGGAGGTCTTCCTCAGTCGATGCATCCAACCACTCCAAGCTCGTGACCATCCGATGTGGATGTACTCGGGATTCGAGGATTCCACTCGGATCCACCCGGAGGATGTCAGTGAGGGCACGGTGGAGCAGTGGCTGAGAGGTATTACCGGCAACAAGGATAATCCCCGAGGGTCCAGGAGGGTGGTTCCATTCAACCATTCGCGCCAGCCGGAACAGGTAAGATTCTGCATTGTCGAGTGTCTTCTTGTTTTACTATGTAGCCTCTTGTTGACAGTCGACTATCTTTCTTTTATTCCTTGTATTTCAGGATCTTGTTGATATGTACTCAATGCCCAATGGAGTGCAGGAGCAAAATGTCGAGGGAGAGGCGAGCGGGGGCGAGAGCGGCGAGTGGCACTCGGATGCAGAGGAGGACGAGGAGAGCGACGACCTGAGTGACGAAGAGGAGGTCGACTCGCCTCCCCGCAGAGAAAGGAGGTCCAAGCACACTCACGACCTGGCAAGTACCACTGACCTGGTTGCCGCACCGACTGGGCAGTCTTCAAAGCACCCTCGGACGTCTTCTCCGTTGCCGACTGAGAAGGTATCGAAACAGATCAAGACCGCGCCGCCTCCAGCGCCGAAACCATTGAAGGTCGCATCCTCCAAACCGCCGAAGGCTTTGCCCAGAATCAAAGTGACCATTCCCACCATCTCTAGGTAACCATCTGACCTGATCTTTTGGTCGACTTGGGCAACAGAACATAACCGACTGAATGCTGACATTTGTAGTGCTGCTACCTCTGGAACTTCCTCCCGCCAATACTAAGACGAGGAAATGGAAGACGCGGTTACCTCCAACCCGGGTACAATTCTCGTGATCTTGTTCTTTATTATTTGGTCAATTAAATTCTGGCGATTCACTAGGGGTCGACTGATTTATTTGCAGCCCCACCCAACGTTATCGAGCTTCCGGATGATGATGAAGATGTGGCCCCAAGGCCCAGAAAGAACAAAAAAGTAGCGACTGGCAAGACATCTCAGCCGGGACTGACGACGGAACCAACTGTCCAACAACCTGAAGATGCAGGTGGGGCCTCTGTAACTTTTGCTGTCCCATTGTCGAGTGAGCGCCCTGCACCGTCGATTGTACCAGTGTTTCCTTCAGCCATCCAACCCCATGCCTCGGAGCTCCAAGCTGCCGCATCTGGGCCGTCTGCTCCTTTCTTCACCAACTATCATGTTCTGGAAAGCCAGTCGGACGCCGCTGCGGAGGCTATCCGTCAAGCTAGCGTGATGATGGAGCGGATGAAGACGGTGCACGACAACAGCCAGGCTGCTTACGATGCCAGCGCGGCTCTTCGGGCCAATGTCCAGGTAAGTTGGCTTTCGACTAACCTTGTTCTATTAGGATATGCTACCTGAAATATTTTCTTTCATACAATCTCTTATTGTTTGCGTCGAATCTATACACCCACTGGGTGTTTTGTTGTCTTTAGTATTTGTGCTCTTCCACTCAGCCTGGGCGAGTGGTATCTGAACCGGTGGGGGCACGCTAAGTGCACCCACTGGGTGTAGTCCCCGAGACCGCAGTCGACTATGGGCAGTCGACTAGGGTCTGAGTACTTTTCACTTTCCTTTCTTCCACTCGACCCGGGTAGACCGGCCGAGTGGGATCTGAACTAGTGGGGGCACGTCAAGTGCACCCACTGGGTGTAGTCCCCGAGACCGCGGTCGACCACTGGCAGTCGCCCGGGGTCTGAATAGTTCTTCTCTCTTTCTTCTCATTTTTTTACTCGACCCGGGCGGACCGGTCGAGGGGGTTCTGAATCAGTGGAGGCACGCCAAGTGCACCCGCTAGGTGTAGTCCCCGAGACCGCGGTCGACTGCGGGCAGTCGGCTGGGGTCTGAGTAAACTTTTAAGTTTTATTCACTCGGAAGTAAATAATCTTTAATCTTGTCGATTGACATGTCTTTTACCTTCTGCAGAAATCTTGTACTCTCATTTCCAAGTTCGCCGAATTTGAGGAGAAGCAGAGGCAACTCAATCTTGACTTAGAGCTGGCCCAACAAAAATTGAAGAAAGCTTAAGATGAAGCTGCTGGTATGGAAGGTAACTGCCTGTCGACTGCTCACGTTGATCGTCCTTTAAAATATTTCTTCGATCTCTTATTTGATCCGATTGCTTATTTTGCAGAGAAAATGAGGTTGGCTCTGGAGAAGAAGGACTTGGACCTTGCAGCTGCGCAGAAGGAGGCTCAAGATAAGACTGCCCTTGCAGACCAGAAGCTGGCTTCAGTCGGAGTGCTGGAAGAAGAAGTAAGCAAGCTGAAGTCCTCTCTCACTGAATCCAACAGAGAGGTAACTAGGATAAGATGGCTTTGAATGAGAAGTTGGAATCCACGGCTCGTAAGAGAAATGACGTGGAAGCTTATCTGAGAACTCTTGCCAAGAAGCTCTTTCTTATGCTTGGAGGTACTCCTTTTAATCCGACTGTTTTACTGCTTGCAAGTTAGTCATGTCTAGTCGACTCACTAACTCTTTGACTGCAGAATTCTGCCAAAACTTTGACGAGGAAACTGGACAGATCGAGACGGGTTTAGACCCTATCGTTTCTCCAGTCGGCGACGATGCTGCCATGAATGTGCTTTGACTGGAATCCCGTGTCGCCAGTGTCACAAGTTACCTCGCTCGTCTGAAGGTGGCAGTTTCATGGATCGACTCATCACTCTGGCCAAGGGCGACGCTTCAAAATGATCTCGAATCTCTGATGACTCGGCTCAACGAGGTTCCTGGTCGAGTGCAAGAGTGGAAGAAGTCCTCTGCCCGGTGTGGTGCTGACATGGCGTTGTCCTTGGTAAGAGTCCACTACAAGGAAGCTCGCGAAGATAAGCTGGCGGCGATCAAGGTCGCCAACACCAAAAGACATGATTTCCAGTCCTTTATGGAGACTTTCATAGCTTCGGCCACTCGGATTGCAGATGGAATCGACTTGGACGAATTCGTTGAACCTGCCAGCCCTCCTCCTGCCGAATGAACAAACTTTGAGATTTAAACTTGCCTTAAATTTGCCTCGGGATGCCGAGTGGTTGCTATAACCATTAAACTCCTTCAGGCTTGATGCTCGAATACTTTTGATCTGTCTCCTAGAATTTTTAGGATCTATCTGAACTTGGTTTATTTTTGAATATGTTTGTATTTGCCTTCGCATGGAATTTGCTCTTTGGGATGTAGCCCTGAAGTGGAGAGTTCAATCGACCCACGCCTCGTCGTCCCTGCGGACAGGGATGGGGCGCATGTTGTATTTGTGGCGTAGCTCAGAGAAGAAGGCCGCGGTCGACCTGCACCTCGTCGTCCTTGCGGATGGGGATGGAGCGTACGTTGTACTTGTGGCATAGATCGGAGAAGAAGGTCACAGTCGACCCGCACCTCGTCGTCCTTGCGAATAGGGACGGAGCGTATGTTGTACTTGTGGCGTAGCTCGGAGAAGAAGGCCGCGGTCGACCTGCACCTCATCGTCCTTGCGGATAGGGATGGAGCGTACGTTGTACTTGTGGCGCAGCTCCTAAGGGGAAGGTTGCAGTCGACCTGTACCTCGTCGTCCTTGCGGATAGGGACAAACTTTAAACCTTAGGCGAGTAATGGACTGCAGCTAAGCCTCCGAGTGGGAGGGTTGCTCACCACTCGGTAGGATTTTTTAAATTTAGGCGAGTACTGGACTGCAGCTAAGCCCCCGAGTGGGAGGGTTGCTCACCACTCGGTAGGATTTTACAAACTTAGGCGAGTACTGGACTGCAGCTAAGCCACCGAGTGAGAGGATTGCTCACCACTCGGTAGGATTTTACAAACTTAGGCAAGTATTGGACTGCAGCTAAGCCCTGAGTGAGAGGGTTGCTCACCACTCGATAGGATTTTACAAACTTAGGCGAGTACTGGACTGGA
>NC_041386.1:482915021-482980201 GCF_002162155.2 Triticum dicoccoides
GTAGGATTTTACAAACTTAGGCGAGTACTAGACTGCAGCTAAGCCCCCGAGTGGGAGGGTTGCTCACCACTCGGTAGGATTTTACAAACTTAGGCGAGTACTGGACTACAGCTAAGCCCCCGAGTGGGAGGGTTGCTCACCACTCGGTAGGATTTTACAAACTTAGGCGAGTACTGGACTGCAGCTAAGCCCCCGAGTGAGAGGGTTGCTCACCACTCGGTAGGATTTTACAAACTTAGGCGAGTACTGGACTGCAGCTAAGCCCCCGTGTCGGTGTCAAAACCGGTGGATCTCGGGTAGGGGGTCCCGAACTGTGCGTCTAGGTCGGATGGTAACAGGAGGCAGGGGACACGATGTTTTACGCAGCTTCGGGCCCTCTTGATGGAGGTAAAACCCTACGTCCTGCTTGATTAATATTGATGATATGGGTAGTACAAGAGTAGATCTACCAGGAGATCAGAGAGGCTAAACCCTAGAAGCTAGCCTATGGTATGATTGTTATTCGTCCTACGGACTAAAACTCTCTAGTTTATATAGACACCGGAGAGGGCTAGGGTTACACAGAGTCGGTTACAATGGTAGGGGATCTACATATCCGTATCGCCAAGCTTGCCTTCCACGCCAAGGAAAGTCCCTTCCGGACACGGGACGAAGTCTTCAATCTTGTATCTTCATAGTCCAGGAGTCCGGCCGAAGGTATAGTCTGGCCATCCAGACACCCCCTAATCCAGGACTCCCTCAGTAGCCCCTGAACCAGGCTTCAATGACAACGAGCCCGGCGCGCAGATTGTCTTCGGCATTGCAAGGCGGGTTCCTCCTCCAAGTACTTCATAGAAGATTTTGAACACAAAGGTAGTGTCCGGCTCTGCAAAATAAGTTTCCACATATTGCCATAGAGAGAATAATATTTACACAAATCTAATCTGCTGACGTATTCCGTAGCGTGACATCACACCACGGCCAAGTCTTTATTTGAATGTTTTACTGTCCCACCTCAGCGCGTTTAGCGAGGCAGTTTCCTTGGCACGTCTTGTTAAAGCAGAGATTGTGTCCCCTTATTTCGAGATTCTCATCAATACAGGTGTGGGCAACCCAACCGCGCCATTGACTACGGCGCTTGGGAGATAAGCGAGTTTTACCAGGCTGGTGGGGGCGCATAGTCGCGTCCGCCCATATAAGGGGATAATGATCCACCTTTTCATCCACGCCTTCTTCCTCCTTTGCCTATCCATTTCCGCGCACTCGAGCTCCAGCGCCCAAGTCCGCACACCCCACCTCAACCTTCTCCAGCCATGTCCGGAGCGGGAGGCAAGTGGATGGTCTCCTCCGTCACGGAGGGACACATCAAAAGACCGAGGACGGCCGGATACTTGTCTAACGACATTGCGCACCGGCTTCCCAAAGAGGGGCAGCTCATTCCCACCCCTAGGCCCCATGAGAGGGTGGTGTTCCTCCCCCATTTCCTCCGCGGACTGGGCTTCCCTCTCCACCCATTTGTCCGGGGGCTCATGTTCTACTATGGCCTGGATTTCCACGATTTGCCCCGAACTTTGTCCTCAATATCTTGGCGTTTATCGTCGTGTGTGAGGCTTTCTTCTGCATCCGCCCCCATTTAGGCTTATGGCTCAAGATTTTCAACGTCAAGCCGAAGGTGGTGCACGGCACCCAGGCGGAGTGCGGAGGCGCCATTGTGGGCAAGATGCCCAACGTCCTATGGCCCGAGGGCTCCTTCGTGGAGTCCCTAAAGGGGTGGCAATCGGGGTGGTTTTACATCACCGAGCCGCGCGACCCTGAATGGGTCGCAGCCCCCGAGTTCCGATCCGGTCCCCCTACGCAGCTCACCTCCTTGAAAGAGACGGGCCTGTCATGGGGTAAAGAAGGAGAGCTGACCGGACTCCAAACATGCGTCCAAACCCTGGTGGACAAGAAGCTCAAACTTGTCAACGTAGTCCAGGTTATGCTCATCCGCCGGATCCTCCTGTGTCAACAACGGGCTTTGAACCTGTGGGAATTCGACCCGGCGTAGCACCGAACTCTGAGCAGGCTCTTCGACACGATGTACGAAGATGCCTGGAAGGTGCTTTTCAAGGGCGCCGAGGCCCCCACATCCGCTACCGAGGATCGCGGATTCAGCACGCAGCATCACGCTCGTGCGGTAAGCTGTTTTTACCTTTTACAGGGTATTAGTTTTTCATAATTTGACTCCATGTGGGATCTAAGCTCCCTTACCTTTGACAGGATTGGCAGGAGACGTCCGGACAGATCAGCTGTCCGGCTCCTTTGCCCGAAGGCCCAGCGGACGCTCGCTTGGCGAAGCTGCTGGTTCCGGCACCCTACGTGGTGCCGGAGAAGAAGGCCAAGAAGAAGGCCACGGGGACTCGGAAGAGTGCCCGGTGCTAGGAGGTGTCGGATTCATCATCCGACGACTCCAAGGCGCACTCCTCCCATGAAGATGAGGAGGAGGAAGAAGAGACCTCTCCCCCTCCAGCGGGGGGAGGGAAGAAAAGGAAGGCCGCCCCAACCGGGGAGGCCGAAGGGTCCAAGAGGGGGAAGACCCCTCCTCCGGACTACTCCACCAACGCCGACGACGGCGAAGAGGAGTGGCCGCCCAGGGCCAAGCCCCTGGCGAGATTGTAAGTATCTGGATACCAGAGTGATTCATAGTATTCCCCCATTGCATAGTTTTTCCTTACGTCGAACATGATTGTGCAGTCCGCCCAAGGCCGGGCTCGACGAGTCGTTGAGCGGCTCCCTGGATTCGTCGGATGTGAATTCGCTTCCGACGGCTTCCTCCCCTCACCCTACGGACAGCGCCGAGGTGGCGTCCCAACAGGTTCCAAGCCAGGAGGAGGTGGTCCTAGAGGCGCCGCAAGGCAACCTCCCGGACCCCAGGCGTAAAGGGGATAGAACCCCCAAGGGCTCCAAGTCTGGCCTTGAGCCGGACACCGCGCCGGAACCTTCAACGGTTCCGGACTCCGGTAGGCAGCCTCCTTCCAAGAGGAGCAAGCCTACCGAGCCGGTGACCTCCGTCCAACCGGAGGCACCGGACAGTTTGTTGGAGACGCTTAACGGCGCCTCCATCGACGAGGAGCACCGCACTATTATGAGTGCGGTGATCCAGAAGGTTCAGTCCGTCAATAGCGGACTGACTGAAGCCTGTGCCAGCCTTCTAACAGGCTTTGAGGTAAGTAAAGCATATGTAAAAATATTACCGCATAGACAGTAGCCCCTGATGCTCTGTTCGGCGTTCGAAAAGAAAAGCCGAATAGAGGATCTAATAACATTCGCAGGAGTCTAACATGATCAAGTCAATATGCGTATGCAGGCTTCGCTGCTGGCCTCCGCCGCACTGACTGCGGAGGTGGATACGCTGAAGCAGAATCTCGAGCGGTCCGAGCAAGAGCTCGGCCTAGCCAAGCAGCAGTTCGAGGAGAAGGAAGGTAAGAAATACCTTATTGAAATATGTGAAAGGTGCAATTGCAAAAAGTGACAGGATTAACGTGGCTATTCTAGGAGCCACAACTGAGGTGGCGACCCTTAAGCAAGCGCTGTCCGAGGCCAAAAAGAGGGTGGCCACGGAGCGCAGCGAGCGGGAGAAGCATGAGATGCAGGTTGGCGAGGTGCGGCAAGAGCTCCAGGCTCTCATGAAAAAACATGAGAGTTTGGAGCTTGACTCAAAGACGCGAGAGTTTGAGCTCGCGGCGGCCATTGAAGATGCCAAGTCTACCAAGGCGGAAGCCCAGAAGGCCCTCCAGGAGGTTGAGGCAATAAAAAAGATAGCGGCGGGTAAGGCATTCTTTATGCAAAGCAAGCACGTAAAAGTGAATTACTTGTCACTTACCCGAATCCGGAGCTCTCCAGGAGCATTCACAGACTTGCCCCGTAGCGTGTCGGATGCCACCGCCTTCTACCGAGCCGAGGAGGGAAGCTCGACGGAGAAGGTGTTCTGGTCTCAGTATGCTGAGGCCGAACACCCGGTACCCTTAAGCGACCAGCTGAAACAGCTGGTCGAGCTCCATAAGGTGGCCGAATAGGCCATGAAGGGCCTCATAGTCCGGCTGTGGCCTGGAGAGGCCATGACTGGGAGCTACTTCGGGCTGGTGAGGCGGCTGGTGGAGGCTTGTCCAAGGCTCGAAGTCATCAAGCGCTCCGTATGCATCGAGGGTGCCCATAGGGCGCTTGCCCGTGCGAAGGTGCACTGGGGCAAGCTGGATGCTGAGAAGCTTGTGACGGACGGGCCACCGCCGGGCAAGGAGCATCACAAGCCCGAGATGTAATATGAGGGCGTTCTGAAGGGTGCCCGCCTTGTGGCGGATGAATGTTCCATGAATATAATTTTTCAGTGAACTCGCTCATTTTGTCCTGTGCGCTGAAAGCTTGTTCATGTGTGCTAAGCAATGCTTTTTGAATTTAAAATATTACCTTCTGTGCGGCCGTTTATCAAATTCGAGAGATGGCGAGTCGTCGGCTTCTGGCCCCATGGCACGAGTAGTGGGGTGTTCGGGATAAACATGAGCGCTCTTTTCCCATTCTTGGGTCCTTCGAGGGAGGCGCTCAACACAACGAACAAGGCAATCAGACTATAATGCTTGAACACTCTCACTTAGCCATAGAATTCTATAATTTTAAATTTTGGCGAAGCCCGTAGTGTTTGGAAGACTGAGTTCGGGGCGCTATCCATGCCTAGGCCGGACAAAGCCGACTCCTCGCTCTAAGCGGCATAAGTCTTTAGGGACTCGAAAACCTCTCGAACAGCGACCAGCTCTCGCCTCATCATGACATCTAGTTTTAGCTTTCTCTACTGAGGTGCTTAGCCCAGCTCAACTGGGGCACAATCGCAGTAGTTCTCCTAGTGCAACCTTAGTCGATATAATGGAATGTAAGGTACCAAAACATAGGAGCCGGGCAAACCCAACTATTGACCCAAGACATGATTCGAAGCCGATGCATATAATGTTATAAGTTCGGGGTGCTGCACTTGTGAAAGTGTTCGGACTTCTCACACCATGTTGTGGGGTACTTAAGCCCCTGGCGTATTGGCCGTACCAAACTGTACGGGTGCAACATGTCATTAATGAACATATATTCGTAAAAAAGAGGTAATGCAATAATAGACGAAAGCTATGCATTGTTTATTTAAAAAAGCTGCGATCAAAGCAGAACGATACAAATAGTGCGATAAGCAAAAGATGGGACTATCAAATATGTCCTTTCCAGGGGCGAGCTGCGGAATTTTATGCGAAACAGGTATACTGCTCGTTATAGAGACCACCTTAGAGTTCGGTAGTGCGGCGTAGCTTTCTGCTTCCCTGGTTGTATCGTTTGTGCAGCAATTGTACTCCCGGACAGGCCTTCCGAAGAATGGAGTCCTGAAAATAAGAGAAAATTTAAGAAATCGGCAGCCCCTAGTGCGGTTTAAGCCGCGTTTCGGGCGTGCCGTGATGGTGCCCCTCCCCCTATGCCCATGGTATTTCTAGAGCGTAGTTATGTACGCGCAACACTGGTTTCGCAAGTTCACGAGGGCTGGGGTTGGGGCCGCATTGCTACGCTTGCTCGGAACGTGCCAGGCGGTCTTGTTGTAGGTTACTCCGGGCGCGCTTGACGATGTCCGGATGTTTAATGGCCAGACTGGAGAATTGCCTTGAGAGGCTGCTTTGTATTTCCGCTGCGATAGCCGCTGTATGCTCCTCCGTTCGGAGAGAGCGTTCGGTGTTTCCATTGACCGTGATGACGCCTCGAGGGCCTGGCATCTTGAGCTTGAGGTATGTGTAGTGCCGCACCACATTGAACTTGGCAAATGCAGTTCGCCCGAGCAGTGCGTGATAGCCACTGCGGAACGGGACTATGTCGAAGATTAACTCCTCGCTTCAGAAATTATCCGGAGATCCGAAGACCACTTCAAGTGTAACTGAGCCTGTACAGTTGGCCTCTACACCTGGTATGACGCCTTTAAAGGTCGTTCTAGTAGGTTTAATCCTCGAGGGATCGATGCCCATTTTCCGCACTGGATCCTGGTAAAGCAGGTTCAGGTTGCTGCCACCGTCCATAAGGACTCTAGTGAGGTGAAATCCGTCAATAATTGGGTCTAGAACCAATGCGGCGAATCCGCCATGACGGATGCTAGTGGGGTGGTCCCTTCGATCAAAAGTGATCGGGCAGGAAGACCATGGGTTGAACTTTGGGGCGACTGGCTCCATCGCGTATACGTCCCTTAGCGCATGCTTCCGCTCCCTCTTGGGGACGTGGGTTGCGTATATCATGTTCATCGTCCACACTTGTGGGGAAAACCTTTATGTCCACTGTTGTTTGGCGGTCGGGGCTCCTCCTCATCATTGCTATGCAGCCCCTTGTCTCTGCTTTCGGCATTTAACTTGCCTACCTGCTTGAACACCCAACAATCCCTGTTGGTGTGATTGGCTGGTTTTTCGGGGGTGCCATGTATCTGGCATGAGCGGTCGAATATTCGGTCCAAACTGGACGGGCTTGGAGTATTTCTTTTGAATGGCTTTTTCCGCCGACCGGGTTTAGAGCCTCTGAATCCGACATTAACTGCCGTATCCTCAGCATTGTCGCCATTAATGCGACGCTTTTGCTTGTTGCGACGCGACCTGCCACCGCTGTCCTTGGTATCCGAATTACTAGGGCTCTTGGTCATGTTATTGCTGCGAGCTAGCCAGCTATCTTCTCCCGCGCAAAAGCGGGTCATAAGTGTCGTGAGGGCTGCCATAGATTTCGACTTTTCCTGTCCTAGGTGCCGTGCAAGCCACTCGTCGCGGATGTTATGCTTGAAGGCTACTAGGGCCTCTGCGTCCAGACAGTCGATGATTTGATTTTTCTTGGTTAGGAACCGTGTCTAGAATTGTCTGGCCGATTCCTCTGGCTGCTGAATTATGTGGCTTAGGTCATTGGCGTCTGGTGGTCGCACATAAGTGCCCTGGAAATTGTCGAGGAATGCGGCTTCCAGGTCCTCCCAACAACCGATTGATTCTGCTGGCAAGCTGTTAAGCCAATGCCGGGATGGTCCTTTAAGCTTGAGTGGGAGGTATTTGATGGCGTGTAGGTCATCACCGCGGGCCATGTGGATATGAAGGAGATAGTCCTTGATCCATATCGCAGGATTTGTTGTGCCATCGTATGATTCGATGTTCATGGGTTTGAAACCCTCGGGGATTTGATGATCCATTACCTCATCTATGAAGCATAGTGGGTGTGCGGCGCCTCTGTATTGGGCTACATCACGACGCATCTCAAACGAGCTTTGTCTACTGTGTTCGGCCCAACCGGATTTACTGTATCCGGCGTGGCGAGTACCGTCTCGTGCCGTGGGGCGCCCACGTGATCCGTAGATCGATCTTGTTTGCCTTGCCTTGTCCTCCAATATATCTCGCAGGTCTGGCACTTTTTCCCATGCCTTGGTAGTTTTTGGGCGGCACCGGGGTGCGACTTGAGTGGAGGGCCGAGAGGCCTCTCTATCGCGGCCACGGGGTGGCCGGTCGGCCGCATCATGCGCTGGTGATGTAGATTTAAGTGCTTCCTCCTCTTATTGGGGTAGCAACTTGCGCTTTGGGTAGCTCTTGGAGGGGCGTTCGAGTTCATACTCTTCGGCCGCAAGGACTTCAGTCCATCTGTCGGCTAGCAAATATTGATCAGCTCTAAGCTGTTACTGTTTTTTCTTGAGGCTGCTCGTCGTGGCCATAAGCCTGCGTTTGAAATGCTCTTGTTCGACGGGATCCTCCGGCACGACAAATTCGTCATCGTCGAGGCTTGCCTCGTCTTCGGAGGGAGGCATATAATTATTGTCCTCGACCTCTCTGTCTGCCGCTCTCTCATGAGGGCTGGCTTCTCTATCCTCCTGTGCTAAATCTTGCTGGAGGTGGTTGTCTTCGGCGCTGTCCGGGGTGTTATTATCCCCCGTGCTGGAATCACCGTTTTTGTTTTGGCAGGATTTAGAGCGGCGCCGCTGACGCCGACGCTTAAGCTGCTTCTTGGAGGGGTCATCCTCCGCTGTTCCATCGCCATTGCCTTCTTTTGGGGTGTCCACCATGTATATATCATACGACGAGGTGGCTTTCCAGTGCCCTATAGGCGCTGGTTCTTGATCGTCTCCTGCATCGGCGTCCATACCGTCGATGTCTTTGGAGTCGAAGTCGAGCATGTCGGTTAAATCATCGACAGTGGCTACGAAGTGGGTGGTGGGTGGGCTTTGAATTTCTTCATCATCCGCATCCCAACCTTGCTGACCATAGTCCGGCCAGGGCTCTCCTGACAAAGAGAGAGACTATAGTGAATTCAGAATATCGCCGAAGGGCGAGTGCTGAAAGATGTCCGAGGCGGTGAACTCCATGATCGGCGCCCAATCGGGTTCGATCGGTCGGGGCGCGGAGGGCTCGGAGTCTGGAGAGGAGTCCGGCTCTTTGCAGTCACGGGCTTCGTAGAGAATAGGGCTGGTGTTTGGCTCGATCGCCATAGAGATTGTAGCCCCCGAGGCGGTGTCTAATCACCCATCCTCGGTTGGTGTGATCGGCTCCGAGCTAGGGGTCGGAGGGGACACAGGTGCGGCCTCCAGGGCACTGTTCGGCGGCAGAGCTAAATCATGCCCATCGTGACAGTGCAGCGCGCTCGGCTGTGGCTCGAATCCGTTGAAGATCAAGTCTCCGCGGATGTCGGCCGTGTAGTTCGAACTTCCAAATCTAACCTGATGGCCAGGGGCGTAGCTTTCGATCTGCTCCAGATGACCAAGCGAATTGGCCCGCAGTGCAACGAAGATCTATCCGGGGAGAAAAGTCTCACCCTGGATCACATCGCTGTTGATGATCAGAGAAGCCATCGGGCCTAAAAGTGACGACACAGAGGAACTCTCAATGAAAGCACCAATGTCGGTGTCAAAACCGGCGGATCTCGGGTAGGGGGTCCCGAACTGTGCGTCTAGGTCGGATGGTAACAGGAGGTAGGGGACACGATGTTTTACCCAGGTTCGGGCCCTCTTGATGGAGGTAAAACCCTATGTCCTGCTTGATTAATATTGATGATATGGGTAGTACAAGAGTAGATCTACCACGAGATCAGAGAGGCTAATCCCTAGAAGCTAGCCTATGGTATGATTGTTATTCATCCTACAGACTAAAACTCTTCGGTTTAGATAGACACCGGAGAGGGCTAGGGTTACACAGAGTCGGTTACAATGGTAGGGGATCTACATATCCGTATCGCCAAGCTTGCCTTCCACGCCAAGGAAAGTCCCTTCCGGACACGGGACGAAGTCTTCAATCTTGTATCTTCATAGTCCAGGAGTCCTGCCGAAGGTATAGTCCGGCCATCTGGACACCCCCTAATCCAGGACTCCCTCACCCCGAGTGAGAGGCTTGCTCACCACTCAGTAGAATTTTACAAACTTAGGCAAGTACTGGACTGCAGCTAAGCCCCCGAGTGAGAGGCTTGCTCACCAGTCGGTAGGATTTTACAAACTTAGGCGAGTACTGGACTGCAGCTAAGCCCCCGAGTGAGAGGCTTGCTCACCACTCGGTAGGATTTTACAAACTTAGGCGAGTACTGACTGCAGCTAAGCCCTTGAGTGAGAGGCTTGTTCACAACTCGGTAGGATTTTACAAACTTAGGCGAAACGGATTCGCAGCTAAGCCCCCGAGTGAGAGGCTTGCTCACCACTCGGTAGGATTTTACAAACTTAGGCGAAATGGATTCGCAGCTAAGCCTCCGAGTGAGAGGCTTGCTCACTACTCGGTAGGATTTTCTTTTGAACTTAGGCGAAACGGATTCGCAGCTAAGTCACCCACTGGGGTATTTCAGACGCAAATACAAGCAACAACAATCATTCAAGAGGACTGTAAAGCTCTTGTCTTTGATAAACAAATTACAAAGGTATTTCTTATTACATTTTATTTGAACGAGTACTTAAGTATAAAAGGGGCGGAGCAGCTCCGCATTCCAAGCCCGTGGCTCGTCCTTCTTATGCTCGACATTGTAAAGGTGGTATGCTCCATTGTGGAGCACTCTGGTGACAATGAAGGGACCTTCCCAAGCTGGGGCGAGCTTGTGTGGTTTCTGCAGATCCACTCGAAGAACCAAGTCACCTTCTTGAAAGGCTCGACCCTTCACGTGTCTAGCGTGGAATCGACGCAAGTCTTGCTGATAAATGGCCGACTGGATCAAGGCCATCTCTCTTTCCTCCTCTGGGAGGTCAACTGCATCTTGCTGAGCTTGTTCTGCTTCATCTTCAGAGTAGAGCTCAACTCGTGGTGCATTATGAAGCAAGTCACTCGGTAGAACTGCTTCAGCTCCGTAGACCAAGAAGAATGGAGTTTGGCCAGTCGACCGACTGGGAGTTGTCCTCAATCCCCAAAGAACTGATGGAAGTTCATCAACCCAGGCACTCGCTGCATGCTTGAGATCTCGCTTCAGTCGGGGTTTCAGTCATTTGAGAATCAGGCCATTTGCTCTTTCACTTGACCATTCGACTGGGGATGGGCGACTGAAGCATAGTCAACTCGTGTGCCTTGTGAGGCGCAGAAGGTTCTGAACTCATCAGAATCGAAGTTCGATCCGTTGTCAGTGATGATGCTGTGCGGAACCCCATACCTGAATGTCAACTCTATGATGAAGCTGACAGCGGTACTAGCTTCAAGATTCTTAATAGGCTTGGCTTCGATCCATTTGGTAAACTTGTCGACTGCTACAAGCACGTGAGTGAAGCCACTCCTACCAGTCTTCAGTGGACCAACCATGTCCAATCCCCAAACAACAAAGGGCCAGGCGAGTGGAATGGTCTTCAAGGCTGATGCAGGTTTGTGCGACATATTGGAGTAGAATTGGCAGCCTACATATCTGTCGACTATATCTTTTGCCATTTCATTTGCTCGTGGCCAATAAAATCCAGCTCGGTATGCTTTAGCCACAATGGTACGAGAGGACGCATGGTGACCACATGTCCCTGAATGGATGTCGTGGAGGATCACTCGACCTTCTTCTGGCATTATGCATTTCTGGCTAACCCCAGTTGCACTTTCTTTAAACAGTTGTCCTCTTATTACAATAAAGGCTTTGGATTGATAGACAATCTGTCGAGCCTCTTCTTCATCCTCTGGGAGCTCTTTCCTAAGGATATATACAATGTATGGCACTGTCCAATCGGGAGTGATGACCAACACCTCCATGATCAAGTAGACCACGGCTCGGACCTCAACTTCAGTCGGATCTGTGGCACTCTTAGGCTACGGGGCTCTTCAGTGAAGAGATCTTCTTGAACTGAAGGTGCATGAATATGCTTCAGGAACACATTACTGGGAATAGCTTCTCTCTTGGAGCCTATGTTTGCTAAATCATCCGCTACTTGATTTTTTAGTCGGGGTATATGATGGAGCTCTAACCCCTCAAACTTCTTTTCCAACTTCCTCACCGCGTTGCAGTAACCAGTCATGGATGATTGAACTTCTTTTCAAGGACGCCGAGTGAGATGGCCATAGATCCGACTGAGTGGCAAAGTGGGCGACTTCAATCAAAGTGAACTCCACTTCAATCGCCAACTTACTCAATCGCCTACTTTGCCACTCGACCAGTTGCATCTCTATTGTTTAGAATCTCTGATAATGGAGCGTCACTGACGACTGTAATGGAGTGATCAGAGAAGTAATGTGCAACCTTATTCGTGGTCATATAAATCCCATAAACAAGCTTCTGATAATGTGGATATCTAAGTTTTGACGGAGTCAAAACTTCAGAAACGTAGTATATTGGGCGCTAAACTTTGTAGGCTTTTCCTTCTTCTTCCCGCTCGGCCGTAAGTACTGTACTGACGACTTGTCCAGTGACTGCAATGTAAAGCAGTAAAGGCTCTTTGCTGATTGGAGCAGCAAGCACCGGCTGGGTGGAAAGCAGGGCTTTAAGCTCTGCAAATGCTTCATCAGCTTTAGGAGTCCACTCGAACTTATCTGACTTCTTCATCAGTCGGTAAAGAGGCAGTGCCTTTTCAACGAGGCAAGAAATGAATCGACTTAGGGCGGCCAAACAACCAGTAAGCTTCTGGACATCATGCACACACATAGGGAATTTCATCTGGAGTATGGCACCCACTTTCTCTGGGTTAGCGTCGATCCCTTGTTCGGAAACGAGAAAACTGAGTAATTTTCCGCTTGGAACTCCAAATGTGCACTTTGATGGATTAAGCTTGATATCATACCTTCTGAGGCTGGCAAAGGTTTCAGCAAGGTCAGCCAGTAGGTCGGAACCTTTACGTGACTTGACCACAATCTCATCCATGTATGCTTCCACATTCCGACTGATCTGAGTGAGCAAGCACTTCTGAATCATCCGCATGAATGTGGCTCCAGCATTCTTCAAACCAAATGGTATAGTGACATAATAGAAGCACCCAAATGGGGTGATGAAAGCTGTTTTTATCTCATCGGGTCCATACAGACGGATCTGATGATACCCAGAATAAGCGTCCAAAAAGGACAAACGCTCACACCCTGCAGTCGAGTCGAGTATTTGGTCGATGTGAGGGAGAGGAAAGTGATCTTTTGGGCAGGCCCGATTGATATGTTTGAAGTCAATGCACATGCGAAGTGAGTCGTCCTTCTTTGGGACCATGACAACATTCGCTAACCACTCGGAGTGGTAAATCTCTCGGATATACTCAGCTGCTAGAAGTCAAGCCACTTCTTCACCGATTGCCTTTCTCTTCTGTACGGCGGACCGTCGAAGATGTTCTTTGACTGTTTTCACTCTAGGGTTGACTCGCAAATGATGCTCAGCCAGTCCCCTGGGAACACCTGGAATGTTAGAAGGTTTCCATGCGAAGATGTCCCAGTTCTCACGGAGGAACTGGATGAGCGCTTCTTCCTATTTGGAGTCGAGTGTTGTTGAAATGTGAGTCAGAGCGGCATTGGGATTCGTCGGGTGAATGTGAATCGGCTTTGTTTCACCAGACGACTGGAATGCTGAATCTGTGGCAGGCTTCTTAGCTTGCAACAAATCACTCGGATCTGCATTTTTTGATACTCCTGCAGTTCCGCTACTGCCATCTATGCATCGACGATCTTTGAGCCCTTCTAGAAGCATTCTTCTGCCTTTTTTCAATTGCCAGTGATAGTGATCACCCCTTTAGGACCAGACATCTTCTATTTGAGGTACACATAACATGGTCGAGCCATAAAACATGCATAAGCTAGCCTTCCCAGAATAGCATGATAAGCGCTCTGAAAGTCAACAACTTCAAATGTCAACTTTTCTTTGCGGAAATTCTTAGAATCACCGAAAACTACCTCAAGGGCGATCTGGCCGAGTGACGCAGCCTTCTTGCCAGGAATAACTCCATGGAAACTCATGTTTCTTTCACTGAGTGTGGACATCGGAATGCCCATTCCTTTCAACGTCTCTGCATACAGTATATTCAGACCACTGCCACCATCCATCAGAACCTTAGTCAATCGAGTGCCTTCGACTACTGGGTTGACCACCAGCGCTTGCCTCCCAGGGGTGGCTATATGCGCTGGGTGATCGGACTGGTCGATTGTAATGGCAGTCTGAGACCACTTCAAATAACTGGGTGTCACCAGGGCGACCATGTTCACTTCTCTTTTGATGACTTTCAGTCGACTCTTACTCTCAACATCAGCGAAAATCATCAAAGTGGAATTGACGTGGGGGTAACCATCATCGTCCTCTTCCTCATCCTCGACTTTGTCCGCTTCCTTCTCCTTTTCCTTGGGATGTTTCTCTCGGTATTGCTGGATTAGGAGTCGACACAGTCGAGTGGTATGTTTTGGATAAATGAAATTACCCTCTTCATCTTTCTTGGTGTGAATGTGGCATGGTAAATCTAGCACATCATTTCCATCTTGATCTTTTACTTTCTTGGGGTTCCACGATCCTTTGGGTTTCCCTTTGAACTTTCCTTGAGTCACGGCTAAGGCTTCTCCAGGAGTAGCTGGCCCGGCCTTGCGCTTTTGCTTCCGACTGGAGTTCCCTCCTCCGGTTTCATGGGCGACTGTTTTGTGCTTGCCACTCTAAAGTCAGTCTTCTTCTTCACCATTGGCGTACTTGGTGGCAATCTACATTATCCGAGTCAGAGTCATATCTCCTGTCCGACCGAACTTCAGATTCAACTCCCGATACTTAACGCCTTCTTTGAAGGCACAAATTGCTTGGTGATCTGACACATTCTCGACTGTGTGGTGCAGCGTGATCCATCTTTGGATATAATCCCTCAAAGTTTCATTCGGTTTCTGAACGCAACACTGTAATTCTGTCAGCCCTGCCGGTCGTTTGCAAGTACCTTCAAATGTTCTGACAAACGCTCGGCCAAGATCTTCCAAAGTATAAATACTACCAGGCGCCAACTGATTTAGCCACGCTCTGGCCGAGCCCTCTAACATCAAAGGAAGGTGCTTCATGGCCACTTCATCGTTGCCACCACCAATCTGTACAGCCACTCGGTAATCCTCAAGCCAAGTGTTAGGCTTGGACTCACCAGTGAACTTATTGACTCCAGTCGCCAATCTGAAGTTGGGAGGAATCATCGCAGCCCTTATGGCTTTGCTGAAGCACTCTAGACCTAAGACATGCACTCTGCTGCTGGTTGGAAAATCCCTGTCGCGGTCTTCTCTATGAGCTCTGTTTCTGTCGACTAGGCCCTGAACGAGAATAGATCTCGTGTCAAAGCCCGATTCCCTGGGGTCGACTAGAATCCTTCGCCCACCATTGTGAGGACGTCTGTCATCATGCTGCCGAGGCACGTATGACCCACTCCTTGGGGGAGGCGTGGGCACTCGACGATGATCATCGTGATCGAGTCGGTGATCATACTGCTCGCGGTTTCTATACTGATCTCGCCGGTCTCCACGTCCCTCACGCCTCGGGGGCGATCTCGGGCTGTGAGCCGACTGGACTATGTCTGCAACCACGGATTTGCTATGGATATTATTCCATGACTGAGATACCATTGTATTCTGCTCTCCCGCTGCTCGGAGCAGAGCCCGGATCTGCAACAAACCTCGACCAGCCTCTGACTGGGAAGGTTGGATTGACTCCGCTATTTGGGCCACAGCTGCAAGATTCTGGATCGGAGTTCGGTATACCTGTGTCGGAGGCGGAAAAAGTTGTCGTTGACTGGACTCGGGGATACGCTGCCGAGCACGCTCGTCGAGTGTGCACTGGAGGTTCTCTAGTCGAGTGCGCTCAGCCAAGTTGGCTAGGCGCGCCTCTTCTAAGGCCTGGGCCTCAGGGGTTTCTCCAACGATAGGAGAGTGAAGCGCATCCATGTTCCAGCGGCGAAGTTCTTCCCTCCGCTGCGAAGAGAGGGGTTCGGGGCGGTACTCTTCGTGAACACGCGATGGATCGCCGCCCCCATCGCCTCCGTCTTCACGAGTGAAGCCAGGAGGACTGCGTGGTCCATTGACCATCAGAACTTCCACCGTGGGGTCGCTGTTGTCGCACTCGGATGCAGTCTCTACGGAGCCAGTCGAACAGGCCGTAGAGAGTTTCATCGGGCTCGATTGCCGCAACTTGGGGGTGGCCGACTGGCGAGCCACCGCATGCCTCACCCACCGCTGAAGCCTCGATCGACCGGAATGCTTGCTCCGGCGGGCTGCAGGGAGGGAGGTCAGTACAAGAGCCGACTGATACTACGTCAACGGCTGCCGTAGGAGGACGCCATGGACGCACGCGCGAAAGTGCGTTGCCCCGCAGACGGGGAGAGCCTCGACGTCAAGTGGCGCTTCTTGGAGCCAAGCGGAGTCGTCGGCGACGAATACGAGCGCACCAAGACGGATCTCGCGGCCCTCGGCCAAACCTCCTCCCGAAACCATGTTGATGGGGATCGGAAAAATCACAACTTCTCCAACAAGTCGCTAAGACACCCGCCCCATGGTGGGCGCCAACTGTTGTGGTTCTAAGTCTAACAATAGAATAGGGGGGTAGGGATGTAGAGGCAAGATCCTAGCTATGGAGGAGTTGTACATGCAAGGTTTACGAGTTCAGGCCCTTCTCGGAGGAAGTAACAGAACTACGTCTCCAAGCCCGGAGGCGGTCCACTGGATTATATGCGTGTGAGTTACACGGGGTGCGAACCCTTGTGCGTGTAGAGGGGGTGGCTTATATAGAGTACGCCAGGACCCCAGCCAGCCCACGTCACAGAGGGTTTAAGGTACATTGAAGAGAGAACGTTACTAGTAATGCCCGCACTAAAGTGCTATAAATGACAATTAAGCCTATAAGTAAATGCTCGACCGTTGCTCATGCAGAGTGGCTTTAGCTCTTCTGTCCATCAAGTGACTTCTGCGACGGTCGAGTGACATTGATTCTTCCGAGTGGAATGTCTCTGGTCGAGTGGATGATGGTACCCTTCGAATGACCCTGGCTTTAGGGTGATGTCCTAGGGGAGGATGTCTAGGTCAGGTCTATGACCCTACCCTAGGTGCACTCCTTCATCATCCCCTGTCTCCTGTTACCATCAACCTTAGACACACAGTTTCGGACCCCCTACCCGAGATCCACCGGTTTTGACACCGACATTGGTGCTTTCATTGAGAGTTCCTCTGTGCTGTCGCTGAAAGGTTTGATTGCCCCTTCAATCATCAATAATGACGCTGTCTACGGAGAAACTTTCCTCCCCGAGCAGATCTTCGTATTCGGCGGCTTCGCACTGCGGGCCAACTCATTGGGCCATCTGGAGCAGATCGAAAGCTACGCCCCTGGCCATCAGGTCAGATTCGGGAGCTTGAACTACGTCGCAGACATCTGCGGAGACTTGATCTTCGCCGGATGCGATACCGCGGTGGCCGCTCCCGGGCACCCCGATGATCGTGACCTAAATCTGTCATCAGGTCGCATCAAGGAGATCGCTCCTGTAACCCTTTGGCCCTAGAGCCGGAGCGGGCCACGCCATCCAAAAACGGGAGGATTAACCCCACCTCGCAGGCCGCAGAGTCCACAGTGTTGGAGCCGTGCATGGACCTGGTCTCACAAGATGCCCATGCCACCAGAACGCCGGACTCGTCTCCGGCCGTAGGTTCCGAATCGCGCGAGCCCGTGGACGCCGAGCTTGATCGTTTATCGATCTTCAAATTCAGTGCCGCAGACATCTTCCAGCACTCGCCTTTGGGCGATATGCTAAACTCATTAAAAACCTGTCCTTGGCAGAGGACTCTCAGCCGAACTATACCCGACTCGAACTAGGGGCTGACGGTGGAGAATTGTGCTCCCCACCCACTACCCACATCATAGCCACAATAGAGGATTTGACCGATACACTTGATTACGACTCCGAGAATATCGACGGCATGGACAATGATGCCGATGACAACGAAGACCCCGTTGATACAACTAATGAACAAGATGAACGGGAAGATGGGCAGGTTAGCCCTACTAAGCAGGCCACACATGAAGATTCGGAGGACGACAATTACCTTCCGCTCTCCGAGGATGAGGTGGGCCTCGGTACTGAGGATTTCATCGTGCTTAAGGAACCTCGTGATCAGGAGAACCTGAAAAAGAAGCAGCAGCAGCTCCAAGCTGACCAAGATCTGCTCAATGATAGATGGACCGAATGTTGACGAACGTAGTAATTTCAAAAAAAATTCCTACGCACACGCAAGATCATGGTGATGCATAGCAGCGAGAGGGGAGAGTGTTGTCCACGTACCCTCATAGACCGAAAGCGGAAGCGTTAGTACAACGCGGTTGATGTAGTCGTACATTTTCACGATCCGACCGATCCAAGTACTGAACGCACGACACCTTCGAGTTCAGCACACGTTCAGCTCGATGACGTCCCGCGAACTCCGATCCAGTAGAGCTTCACGGGAGAGTTCCGTCAGCAAGATGGCGTGGTGACGGTGATGATGTTGCTACCGACGCAGGGCTTCGCCTAAGCACCGCCACGATATGACCGAGGTGGAATATGGTGGAGGAGGGCACCGCACACGGCTGGGAGAGATCAACTGATCAACTTGTGTGTCTAGAGGTGCCCCCCTGCCCCTGTATATAAAGGAGCAAGGGGGAGGCCGGCCGGCCCTCTATGGGTGCGCCAGGAGGAGGAGAGTAGGACTCCCCTTTCCCCTACTCCTACTAGGACAAGGAAAGGAAGGAGGAGAAAGAGAAGGAAGGAGAAGGAGGAAAAAGAGGAAAGGGGGGCCGGCCCCCTAGTCCAATTTGGTTTGGGCTAGGGGGGCCGCACGCCCTGCCTCCTCTCTTCCACCACTTGGCCCGTGAGGCCCATTACTTCTTCCTCGTATTCCCGTAACTCCCCGGTACCCCCGAAAATACCTGAATCACTCGGAACCTTTCCGATGTCCGAATATAGTCGTCCAATATATCGACCTTTACGTCTCGACCATTTCGAGACTCCTCGTCATGTCCCTGATCTCATCCGGGACTCCGAACTACCTTCGGTACATCAAATCACATAAACTCATAATACAATCGTCACCGAAACTTTAAGTGTGTGGACCCTACGGGTTTGAGAACTATGTAGACATGACCGAGACATGTCTCCGGTCAATAACCAATAGTGGAACCTGGATGGTCATATTGGCTCCCATATATTCTACGAAGATCTTTATCGGTCAGACCGCATAATAACATACGTTGTTCCCTTTGTCATCGGTATGTTACTTGCCTGAGATTCGATCGTCGGTATCTCAATACCTAGTTCAAGCTCATTACCGGCAAGTCTATTTACTCGTTCTGTAATACCTCATCCCGCAACTAACTCATTAGTTGCAATGCTTGCACGGCTGAAGTGATGTGTATTACCGAGTGGGCCCAGAGATACCTCTCCCACAACCGGAGTGACAAATCCTAATCTCGAAATACGCCAACCCAACAAGTACCTTCGGAGACACCTGTAGAGCACCTTTATAATCACCCAGTTACGTTGTGACGTTTGGTAGCACACAAAGTGTTCCTCTGGTAAATGGGAGTTGCATAATCTCATAGTCATAGGAACATGTATAAGTCATGAAGAAAGCAATAGCAACATACTAAACGATCGAGTGCTAAGCTAACGGAATGGGTCAAGTCAATCACATCATTCTCCTAATGATGTGATCCCATTAATCAAATGACAACTCATGTCTATGGTTAGGAAACATAACCATCTTTGATCAACGAGCTAGTCAAGTAGAGGCATACTAGTGACACTCTGTTTGTCTATGTATTCACACATGTATTATGTTTCCGGTTAATATAATTCTAGCATGAATAATAAACATTTATCATGATATAAGGAAATAAATAATAACTTTATTATTGCCTCTAGGGCACCAGTCCATAGATGGATCGCTGGAGCTTGCATATTTTGTTAGCACCTTTAGGATTGACAAAACATTTTGGTTGCATCATATACAACTCTTCTTTAATAAATCCATTAAGGAATGCAGTTTTGTTTATCCATTTGCCAGATTTCATAAAATGCGGCAATTGCTAACATGATTCGGACAGAATTAAGCATAGATACGAGTGAGAAACTCTCATCGTAGTCAACACCTTGAACTTGTCAAAAACCTTTTTGCGACAATTCTAGCTTTGTAGATAGTAACACTACTATTAGTGTCCATCTTCCTCTTGAAGATCCATTTAATCTCAATGGCACGCCGATCAATGGGCAAGTCAATCAAAGTCCATACTTTATTCTCATACATGGATCTCATCTCAGATTTCATGGCCTCAAGCCATTTCATGGAATCTGGGCTCATCATCGCTTCCTCATAGTTCGTAGGCTCGTCATGGACAAATAACATGACCTCCAGAACAGGATTACTGTACCACTCTGGTGCGGATCTAACTCTGGTTTACCTACGAGGTTCGGTAGTAACTTGATCTGAAGTTACATGATCATCATCATTAGCTTCCTCACTAATTGGTGTAGTAGTCACATGAACAGATTTCTATGATGAACTACTTTCCAATAAGGGAGCATGTACAGTTACCTCATCAAGTTCTACTTTCCTCCCACTCACTTCTTTCAAGAGAAACTCCTTCTCTAGAAAGGGTCCATTCTCAGCAATGAATATCTTGCCTTCAGATCTGTGATAGAAGGTGTACCCAACATTTTCTTTTGGGTATCCTATGAAGATGCACTTCTCCGATTTGGGTATGAGCTTATCAGGTTGAAACTTTTTCACATAAGCATTGCAACCTCAAATTTTAAGAAACTACAGCTTAGGTTTCTTGCCAATCCATAGTTCATACGGTGTCGTCTCAACGGATTTAGATGGTGCCCTATTTAACGTGAATGTAGCTGTCTCTAATGCATAACCCCAAAATGATAGTAGAAAATTGGTAAGAGACATCATAGATCGCACCATATCTAATAAAGTACGGTTACGACGTTCGGACACACCATTAAACCGTGGTGTTCCAGGTGGCGTGAGTAGTGAAACTATTTCACATTGTTTTAACTAAAGGCCAAACTCGTAACTCAAATATTTTACTTCTACGATCATATCGTAGAAACTTTTATTTTTGTTAGGATGATTCTCCACTTCACTCTGAAATTCTTTGAACTTTTCAAATATTTCAGACTTTTGTTTCATTAAGTAGATATACTCATATATGCTCAAATCATCTGTGAAGATCAGAAAATAATGATACCCACCACGAGCCTCAACATTCATCGGACTGCATACATCAGTATGTATTATTTCCAATAAGTCAGTTGCTTACTCCATTGTTTCGGAGAACGGAGTCTTAGTCATCTTGCCCATGAGGCACGGTTCGCAAGCATCAACTGATTCATAATCAAGTGATTCCAAAAGCCCATCAACATGGATTTTCTTCATGCGCTTTACACCAATATGACCTAAACGGCAGTGCCACAAATAAGTTGCACTATCATTATTAACTTTGCATCTTTTGGCTTCAATATTATGAGAATGTGTATCACCACGATCGAGATCCAGCAAACCATTTTCATTGGGTGTATGACCATAGAAGGTTTTATTCATGTAAACAGAACAACAATTATTCTCTAACTTACATGAATAACCGTATTGCAATAAACATGATCCAATTATATTTATGCTCAACGCGAACACTAAATAACATTTATTTTAGGTTCAACACTAATCCCGAAAGTATAGGGAGTGTGCGATGATGATCATATCAATCTTGGAACCACTTCCAATACACATCGTCACTTCACCCTTAACTAGTCTCTGTTTATTTTGCAACTCCCGTTTCGAGTTACTAATCTTAGCAACTGAACTAGTATCAAATACTAAGGGTTTGCTATAAACACTAGTAAAGTACACATCAATAACATGTATATCAAATATACCTATGTTCACTTTGCCATCCTTCTTATCCGCTAATTACTTGGGGTAGTTCCACTGCCAATGACCAGTCCCTTTGCAGTAGAAGCACTCAGTTTTAGGGTTAGGTCCAGACTTGGGTTTTTTTCCCTTGAGCAGCAACTTGTTTGCCATTCTTCTTGAAGTTCCCCTTTCTTCCCTTTGTCCCTTTACTTGAAACTAGTAGTTTTACCATCAACACTTGATGCTTTTCTTGATTTCTACCTTCGTCGATTTCAGCATCACGAATAGCTTGAGAATCGTTTCCGTTATCCCTTGCATATTATAGTTCATCACGAAGTTCTACTAACTTCGTGATGGTGACTGGAGAATTCTGTGAATCACTATTTTATCTGGAATATTAACGCCCACTTGATTCAAGCGATTGTAGTACCCAGACAATCTGAGCACATGCTCACTGCTTGAGCTATTCTCCTCCATCTTTTAGCTATAGAACTTGTTGGAGACTTCATATCTCTCAACTCGGGTATTTACTTGAAATATTAACTTCAACTCCTGGAACATCTCATATGGTCCATGACATTCAAAATGTCTTTGAAATCCCGATTCTAAGCTGTTAAGCATGGTGCACTAAACTATCAACTAGTCATCATATTGAGCTAGCCAAACGTTCATAACGTCTGCATCTGCTCCTGCAATAGGTCAGTCACCTAGCGGTGCATCAAGGACATAATTGTTCTGTGCAGCAATGAGGATAAACCTCAGATCACGGACCCAGTCCACATCATTGCTACTATCATCTTTCAACTTAGTTTTCTCTAGGAACACATATAAAACATAGGGAAGCAATAACGCGAGCTATTGATCTACAACATAGATATGCAAATACTATCAGGACTAAGTTCATGATAAATCAAAGTTCAATTAATCATATTACTTAAGAACTCCCACTTAGAAAGACATCCCTCTAATCTTCTAAGTGATCACGTGATCCAAATCAACTAAACCATAACCGATCATCACGTGAAATGGAGTAGTTTTCAATGGTGAACATCACTATGTTGATCATATCTACTATATGATTCACGCTCGACCTTTCAGTCTCAGTGTTCCCATGCCATATCTGCATATGCTAGGCTCGTCAAGTTTAACCTGAGTATTCTGTGTCTGCAAAACTGGCTTGCACCCGTTGTAGATGGACGTAGAGCTTATCACACCCGATCATCACATGGTGTCTGGGCACGATGAACTTTGGAAACGGTGCATACTCAGGGAGAACACTTTTTATCTTGAAATTTAGTGAGAGATCATCTTATAATGCTACCGTCAATTAAAGCAAGATAAGATGCATAAAAGATAAACATCACGCGCAATCAAAATAAGTAATATGATATGGCCATCATCATCTTGTGCTTGTGATCTCCATCTCCGAAGCACCGTCATGATCACCATCGTCACCGGCATGACACCTTGATCACCATCGTAGCATCGTTGTCGTCTCACCAATCTTATGCTTCCACGACTATCGCTACCGCTTAGTGATAAAGTGAAGCATTACAGCGCAATTGCATTGCATACAATAAAGCGACAACCATATGGGTCCTGCCAGTTGCCGATAACTCGGTTACAAAACATGATCATCTCATACAATAAAATTTAGCATCATGTCTTGACCATATCACATCACAACATGCCCTGCAAAAACAAGTTAGACGTCCTCTACTTTGTTGTTGCAAGTTTTACGTGGCTGCTACGGGCTTTAGCAAGAACCGTTCTTACCTACGCATCAAAACCACAACGATAGTTTGTCAAGTTGCTGCTGTTTTAACCTTCGCAAGGATCGGGCGTAGCCACACTCGGTTCAACTAAAGTTGGAGAAACTGACACCCGCCAGCCACCTGTGTGCAAAGCACATCGGTAGAACGAGTCTCGCGTAAGCGTACGCGTAATGTCGGTCCGGGCCGCATCATCCAACAATACCGCCGAACCAAAGTATGACATGCTGGTAAGTAGTATGACTTATATCGCCCACAACTCACTTGTGTTCTACTCGTGCATATAACATCAACGCATAAAACATAGGCTCTGATGCCACTGTTGGGGAACGTAGTAATTTCAAAAAAAAATTCCTAAGCACACGCAAGATCATGGTGATGCATAGCAGCGAGAGGGGAGAGTGTTGTCCACATACCCTCGTAGACCGAAAGTGGAAGCGTTAGCACAACGCGGTTGATGTAGTCGTACGTCTTCACAATCTGACTGATCCAAGTACCGAACACACGGCACCTCCGAGTTCAGCACACGTTCAGCTCGATGACGTCCCATGAACTCCGATCCAGCAGAGCTTCACAGGAGAGTTCCGTCAGTACGACGGCGTGGTGACGGTGATGATGTTGCTACCGATGCAGGGCTTCGCCTAAGCACCGCTACGATATGACCGAGGTGGAATATGGTGGAGGGGGGCACCGCACACGGCTGTGAGAGATCAACTGATCAACTTGTGTGTCTAGAGGTGCCCCCCTGCCCCTGTATATAAAGGAGAAAGGGGGGAGGCCGGCCGGCCCTCTATGGGCGAGCCAGGAGGAGGAGTCCTCCTCCTAGTAGGAGTAGGACTCCCCTTTCCTACTCCTACTAGGAGGAGGAAAGGAAGGAGGAGAAGGAGAAGGAAGGAGAAGGAGGAAAAAGAGGAAAGGGGGGCTGCCCCCCTAGTCCAATTCGGTTTGGGCTAGGGTGGCTGTGCGCCCTGCCTCCTCTCTTCCACCACTTGGCCCATGAGGCCCATTACTTCTTCCTCGTATTCCCGTAACTCCCCGGTACCCCCGAAAATACCCGAATCACTCGGAACCTTTCCGATGTACGAATATAGTCGTCCAATATATCGATCTTTACGTCTCGACCATTTTGAGACTCCTCGTCATGTCCCCGATCTCATCCGGGACTCCGAACTACCTTCGGTACATCAAATCACATAAACTCATAATACAATCATCACCGAAACTTTAAGTGTGTGGACCCTACGGGTTTGAGAACTATGTAGACATGACCGAGACATGTCTCCGGTCAATAACCAATAGTGGAACCTGGATGGTCATATTGGCTCCCATATATTCTACGAAGATCTTTATCGGTCAGACCGCATAATAACATACGTTGTTCCCTTTGTCATCGGTATGTTACTTGCCTGAGATTCGATCGTCGGTATCTCAATACCTAGTTCAAGCTCATTACCGGCAAGTCTATTTACTCGTTCTGTAATACCTCATCCCGCAACTAACTCATTAGTTGCAATGCTTGCACGGCTGAAGTGATGTGTATTACCGAGTGGGCCCAGAGATACCTCTCCCACAACCGGAGTGACAAATCCTAATCTCGAAATACGCCAACCCAACAAGTACCTTCGGAGACACCTGTAGAGCACCTTTATAATCACCCAGTTACGTTGTGACGTTTGGTAGCACACAAAGTGTTCCTCTGGTAAATGGGAGTTGCATAATCTCATAGTCATAGGAACATGTATAAGTCATGAAGAAAGCAATAGCAACATACTAAACGATCGAGTGCTAAGCTAACGGAATGGGTCAAGTCAATCACATCATTCTCCTAATGATGTGATCCCATTAATCAAATGACAACTCATGTCTATGGTTAGGAAACATAACCATCTTTGATCAACGAGCTAGTCAAGTAGAGGCATACTAGTGACACTCTGTTTGTCTATGTATTCACACATGTATTATGTTTCCGGTTAATATAATTCTAGCATGAATAATAAACATTTATCATGATATAAGGAAATAAATAATAACTTTATTATTGCGCCTAGGGCATATTTCCTTCACCGAAGTCGTAGCCGCCGAAGAATACGGTCTTAGTGGACCGGCCAAAAGCTACCCGAAGCATAGATTGTTATCCCAGGGCGACGATAAGGCGCTGGAGCCTGTACCATCATCATACATTGCGGCACGTCGACCACAACTGGGCCCAGGTAAAGCGGCAACTCAAGCCGAACACCAGACCACCACACCTCGTAGTAAAAGCAAGAACAAAACAGCTTGGGCTTATACATACGACCGTCAACAAGACTTGGGTAGCAAAGCAGGAAACTCAAGAGCGATCTACAGATCGCAAGGACATACCTCGACACATGACGATGGCCACCCATTCGGATGTGACAAACCTAGCCACACCTGGATAGAAAACTGCAAATGGACTCTGTCGGAGATACGCCACATTGTGGCCCAACATAGAGGCGCCGCACACCCTCTTTACTTCACAAATGAAGTAATGGAGCATGAGTTCCCAGACGGGTTCAAACCCATGAATAGCGAATCATACGATGGAACAACGGATCCCGCATTATGGATCGAGGACTTCCTCCTCCATATCCACATGGCCCGCGGAGACGACCTTCATGCCATCAAATACCTACCACTTAAACTCAAGGGACCAGGTCGGTACTGGTTAAACAGTCTGTCGGAAAATTCTATCGGCAGCTGGGAGGATTTAGAGGACGCCTTTCGCAACAATTTCGAAGGAACATATGTCCGGCCACCGGACGCCGATGACTTAAGTAAGATTGTCCAGCAGCCCGGAGAGTGAGCCAAGAAGCTCTGTACCAGGTTCCTAGTTAAAAAGAACCAAATCGTCGACTGTCCGGACGCGGAGGCCCTTGCGGCCTTTAAACATAGAGTCCGGGTTAAATGGCTTGCACGCCACCTTGGTCAAGAAGGACCTAGATCCATGACATCCCTTACCGATCTAATGACCCGCTTTTGCACGGGAGAACACAGCTGGCTTGCTCGTAGAAGCAACAGCACCAGTGACTTGGGCACTTCCGAAATCCGAGACGGCAATGGCAAGCCATGACGAAGCATACACAACAGTCGCAATGATAATGAAAGATCATGCGACACAACGATCAACGCCGGATTTAGCAATCCCAAGCCCGGTCAACGAAAAAAGCCATTCAAGGCAAACAAAGATGGCCATCCAAACTAGACATGATATTGGACCGGCCCTGCCAGATTCACGGTCATCCCAATAAACCAACTAATCACACCAACAGAAGCTGTTGGGTCCTCAAGCAGGCCGGCAAGCTCAACGCCGGACACAATGGAAATGGGTCACCAGACAATAGGGACAACAGAGCAGCTGACTAGCTAAATGCCGAAGGGCGGAAGCAATTTCCCCCTGAAGATCGATCAAATCCGGAACAGAAATAGCAGTTCGGCTTCCGCTGCCCATCTTGTATACCCATTAAAACTATACCGCGCATACATAATTACGCACTCAAGATACCATGGGCATTGACGGAAGCACAATACAGACAAGTCTGCAGGCACTCCGATAACATTCTTTAACCGCTTTCCTATTTTCATTTGTTTCATTATCTCTTAAAAGCAGGTGGCACAAAGGGAAAACACCTACGGCCGACCCCATAGGAGTTTGGATCCATACACTCACCTACGGGGCTACTCCCTTCAAGGATTTCCCTCGCTGAGGAGAGGCGGCGCAGACGTGCGACAGGAGGTCCAAAATAAGTTTTTGTTGACCGCACTCTCTTTTTGAGCCTGTAACATGCCTTTTTCCTCTGCCTTCAACCCAGGGCATATCAAATCGCCGGGGTCGTGGCCTTTATGTATATCAAGTTACCATTGGCATATCACTCAGGTCCCAGTTCAAATTATCCGAATTAATCACTCACGTCTTTTCACAAAATGAATACGCCTCCTATGGTTGTTTCATAGATATACCCTGGCTTAACTTGCCAGGGGCTCGGTACGGGAACAAATGAGTTGCCAACAAAGTCCGAACAACTTTTACAGCGTACTTCGGCGTCGCGAGTTTGGCCTTATATGCATCAGCTCTGAATCATGTCTTGGGTCAATAGTTAGGTTGCCCGGCTCCTGTGCTTGCTATCCTACGTCCCGCTCTATCGGCTAGGGTAGTAAAGGGAGAACTACTGTGATTGTGCTACTGGTTCACCCGGTGATGTACCTTAGTAGAGAAAGCCGAAAATTGACTATCATGATGCGGCAAGAGCTTGTCAACCACTCGATGACTTATCAGAATATCTAGCGATTCCTCCGTGTCACACGAAGGACCTCTTTTCCGGTCAATTATGTAAACGCATCGTATGAGTAAGCCGCATACATACTAGGGGCTATGTCATAGACCCACCGTAAAACTCCTATGGCTAAGTGAAAGTGTTAACGCCCTATAGTCTGGTTGCCTGGTTTGCCGATTGACACCTCCTTCATGGACCAAGACGTTGGGTCAAGAGTGATCAGATGCTTTTTTCAAACACCCCTGTACTTCCTACAAGGGGGCTGAAGCCGACGACTGGAAAACTTTTAGATTATATTAAAACGGCCACACAGGAGGAACACAAGCTTTCGAGCAAAATATACAAATAGATTTACTATAAAATTGTCTCGTACAATTCTCATACACTTCACTCGAACATTATGTCTTTCGAGCATTGACCCTCAGTCAAGCTGGCGGCTACAAGGACGTCTTCAAAATAATGCTCCGGTTCGTGGTGGTCCTTGCCCTTGGGCGGACTCTTCACCGCAACGTCGATGGCCTTCATATTCCCCAGAACGTCTTGACTCGGGCAAAAGCCATCCGTGCACCCTCGATGCACACTGATCGCTTCACAGCGTCGATACGTGGCATTGCGCCAACAAGCCACTGAACCAAGCCGAAGTAACTGTTCGGAACAGGCTCAGTTGGCCATAACCGGATTATGACGTTCTTCATGGCAGCATCAGATATCCTATGAAGCTCAGCCCACTAGGACATCTGCTCATTCAGCAATAGGGGGCGCTGCGAGGCGCCAAATTGTGACCAGAAAAGCTTCTCTGCTGCGTACCTGTCTCACGCCTGATAATACCGCGCCGCATCGGAAGAACTCTTTCGCAAGTCTAAAAACTCGTCCGGAGAACTCCACAATTGGTTAAGCTAAGCATAGTCCGGATCACCGAACTTAGCCTGTAGCAAAAATGGCTTACCAGCTGCAATCTCCCCAGCTTGCTGGATCTCCTCACGGGCTGCTCTGGATTCAGACCGCGCTTCTCTCGCCTCTCATAGGGCCTTGTCAATTTTAGCCGTTTTCGCTTCATTCTCCTTCTCAAGGAGTTCACACCGGCTAGTGATACGTCTCCAACATATCTATAATTTTTGATTGCTCCATGCAATATTATCTACTGTTTTGGACTATATTGGGCTTTATTTTCCACTTTTATATTATTTTTGGGACTAACCTATTAGCCGAAGGCCCAGCCCAGAATCGCAGTTTTTTGCCTATTTCAGTATTTCAGAGAAACAGAATATCAAACGGAGTCCAAACGGAATAAAACCTTCGGGAACGTGATTTTCTCACCGAACGTGATCCAGGAGACTTGGACCCTACTCCAAGGAGTCAAAGAGGGGGTCACGAGGGTGGGGGCGCGCCCCCTACCTCGTGGGCCCCTCGGTGCTCCACCGATGTACTCATTCCTCCTATATATACCTACGTACCCCCAAACGAGTAGAACAGGAGCCAAAAACCTAATTCCACCGCCGCAACTTTCTGTATCCACGAGATCCCATCTTAGGGCCTGTTCCGGAGCTCCGCCGGAGAGGGCCGTCATCACGAAGGGCTTCTACATCATCATAGCCTCTCCGATGAAGTGTGAGTAGTTTACCTCAAACCTTCGGGTCCATAGTTAGTAGCTAGATGGCTTCTTCTCTCTTTTTGGATCTCAATACAAAGTTCTCCCCCACTCTTGTGGAGATCTATTCGATGTAATCTTCTTTTTGCGGTGTGTTTGTTTAGACCGATGAATTGTGGGTTTATGATCAAGTCTATCTATGAATAATATTTGAATCTTCTATGAATTCTTTTATGTATGATTGGTTATCTTTGCAAGTCTCTTTGAATTATCCGTTTGGTTTTGCCAACTAGATTGGTAGTTCTTGCCATGGGAGAAGTGCTTAGCTTTGGGTTCGATCTTGCGGTGTCCTTTCCCAGTGACAGAAGGGGCAGCAAGGCACGTATTGCATCGTTGCCATCGCGGATAACAAGATGGGGTTTATTTCATATTGCATGAATTTATCTCTCTACATCATGTCATCTTGCTTAAAGCATTACTCTGTTTTTAACTTAATACTCTAGATGCATGCTGGATAGCGGTCAATGAGTGGAGTAATAGTAGTAGATGCAGAATCGTTTCGGTCTACTTGTCACGGACGTGATGCCTATATACATGATCGTGCCTAGATATTCTCATAACTATGCTCAATTCTGTCAATTTCTCAACAGTAATTTGTTCACCCACCGTAGAATTCTTATGCTCTTGAGAGAAGCCACTAGTGAAACCTATGGCCCCCGGGTCTATTCTCATCATATCAATCTCCATCACTTTAATCTTGCTTTGCTTTTTTTACTTTGCCTTTTACTTTTTACTTTGCATCTCTATACCAAAAATACCAAAAATATTATCTCTATCAGATCTCACTCTCGTAAGTGACCGTGAAGGGATTGACAACCCCTAATCGCGTTGGTTGCGAGTAGCTATCGTTTTGTGCAGGTATGAGGGACTTGAGCGTGGCCTCCTACTGGATTGATACCTTGGTTCTCGAAAACTAAGGGAAATACTTACGCTACTCTGCTGCATCATCCCTTCCTCTTCGGGGAAATCCAACGCAAGCTCAAGAGGTAGCAAGAAGAATTTCTGGCGCCGTTGCCGGGGAGTCTACTCAAAAAGTCAACATACCAAGTACCCATCACAATCCTTATCTCCCGCATTACATTATTTGCCATTTTCCTCTCGTTTTCCTCTCCCCCACTTCACCCTTGCCGTTTTATTCGCCCTCTCTCTCTCTATCGTCCCTCTCTTTTCCGCTTGCCTTTTTGTTTGCTCGTGTGTTGGATTGCTTGTTTGTCGCGATGGCTCAAGATACTACCAAATTGTGTGACTTCACCAATACCAATAATAATGATTTCCTTAGCACTCCGATTGCTCCTCTTGCCAATACTGAATCTTGTGAAATCAATACTGCTTTGTTGAATCTTGTTATGAAAGATCAATTCGCTGGCCTTCCTAGTGAAGATGCCGCTACTCATCTTAATAGCTTCGTTGATTTATGTGATATGCAAAAGAAAAAAAATGTCGATAATGATGTCATTAAATTGAAGCTATTTCCATTTTCGCTTAGAGATCGTGCTAAAGCTTGGTTTTCGTCTTTGCCTAAAAATAGTATTGATTCTTGGAACAAGTGCAAAGATGCTTTTATCTCTAAGTATTTCCCTCCTGCTAAGATCATCTCTCTTAGAAACGATATTATGAACTTTAAGCAACTTGATCATGAACATGTTGCACAAGCTTGGGAGAGAATGAAATTAATGATACGTAATTTCCCTACTCATGGTTTGAATTTGTGGATGATTATACAAAATTTTTATGTCGGATTTAATTTTGCTTCTAGAAATCTTTTAGATTCGGCCGCGGGAGGCACTTTTATGGAAATCACTTTAGGAGATGCTACTAAACTCCTAGATAATATTATGGTTAGTTATTCTCAATGGCATACTGAAAGATCTTCTAATAAAAAAGTGCATGCGATAGAAGAAATCAATGTTTTGAGTGGAAAGATGGATGAACTTATGAAATTATTTGCTACTAAGAGTGTTTCTTCTGATCCTAATGATATGCCTTTGTCTACTTTGATTGAGAATAATAATGAATCTATGGATATGAATTTTGTTGGTAGGAATAATTTTGGTAACAATGCTTATAGAGGGAATTTTAATTCTAGGCCATATCCTAGTAATCCTTCTAATATTATGGGAATTCCTACGATAACTCTTATGGAAATTATAATAAGATGCACTCTGAATTTGAGAATAGTGTTAAAGAGTTTATGAATTCACAAAAGAATTTTAATGCTTTGCTTGAAGAGAAATTGCTTAAAGTTGATGATTTGGCTAGGAATGTTGATAGAATTTCTCTTGAGGTTGATTCTTTAAAGCTTAGATCTATTCCTCCTAAGCATGATATCAATGAGTCTCTCAAAGCCATGAGAATTTCCATTGATGAGTGCAAGGAAAGAACCGCTAGGATGCGTGCTTCCAAAGATGCCTTATTAAAGCGTGTTCTTCCAATTCCTATGAAAATCAAGATGAAGATCTAAAATTTATTGATGTGTCTCCTATTAAATCTTTATTTTGCAATATGAATCTTGATGGAACTGAATATGATCTTCCTTTACCTAGAAGGCGTTCTAAAAATTTGGAGTATTTAGATCTTTATGATGAAATTGATGAAAGTGGGATTGAAAGAAATAAAAATCTAGATGTCGATAAACCCACTATATTGGATTTCAAAGAATTTAATTATGAAAGTTGCTCTTTAATTGATTGTATTTCCTTGTTGCAATCCGTGCTAAATTATCCACATGCTTATAGTCAAAAGAAAGCCTTCACCGAACATATTGTTGATGCCTTGATGCAATCTTATGAAGAAAAACTTGAGTTGAATGTTTCTATCCATAGAAAACTCTATGATGAGTGGGAACCAACTATTAAAATTGAAATTAACGATCATGAGTTTTATGCTTTGTGTGATTTGGGTGCTAGTGTCTCCACTATCCCCAAAACTTTGTGTGATTTGCTAGATTTCCGCAATTTGGATGATTGCTCTCTAAACTTGGATCTTGAGGATTCCACTATTAAGAAACTGATGGGAAGGATTAATGATGTTCTTATTGTTGCAAATAGAAATTATGTGCCTGTAGATTTCATTGTTCTTGATATAGATTGCAATCCTTCTTGCCTATTATTCTTGGTAGACCTTTCCTTAGAACGGTTGGTGCGATTATTGATATGAAGGAAGGGAATATTAGATTTCAATTTCCATTAAAAAAGGGCATGGAACACTTTCCAAGAAAGAAAATAAAATTGCCATATGAAACTATCATGAGAGCCACTTAAAACTATCATGAGAGCCACTTATGGATTGCCTACCAAAGATGGCAATACCTAGATCTATCCTCGCTTTTATGCCTAGCTAGGGGCGTTAAACGATAGCGCTTGTTGGGAGGCAACCCAATTTTATTTTTATTCCTTGCTTTTTGCTCCTGTTTAGTAATAAATAAATTATTTAGCCTCTGTTTTGGTTGTGCTTTTTGTGTTTAATTAGTGTTTGTGCCAAGTAGAACCGTTGGGAAGACTTGGGGAAAGTCTTGTTGAACTTGCTGTAAAAAACAGAAACTTTAGCACTCGTGAGAACTGTTGTCATTTTTATTTGGAGAGATATATTTAGTTAATTATTTTTGCATATGATTAATAGATAAATTCCTCACGTCCAGAAATTTATTTTATAATTTTTGGGGTTTCAGATATTGCGCTAGCTACAGATTACTACACACTGTTCTGTTTTTGACAGATTCTGTTTTTCGTGTGTTGTTTGCTTATTTTGATGAATCTATGGTTAGTAAAATAGTTTATAATTCATAGAGAAGTTGGAATAAATTTGGTTTAACACAAATTTAAATAAATAATGAGTTAATTACAGTACCTTGAAGTGGTTTTTTGTTTTCTTTCGCTAACGGAGCTCATGAGTTTTGTACTTTAAGTTTTGTGTTGTGAAGTTTTCAAGTTTTGGGTGAATTCTTGTGATGGATTATGGAACAAGGAGTGTCAAGAGCCTAAGCTTGGGGATGCCCATGGCACCCCCAACATAATCCAAGGACACCAAAAAGTCAAAGCTTGGGGATGCCCTGGAAGGCATCCCCTCTTTCGTCCACTTCCATCGGTAATTTACTTGGAGCTATATTTTTATTCACCAACATGATATGTGTTTTGCTTGGAGCGTCTTGTATTATTTGTGTCTTTGGTTGTTAGTGTGCCACAATCATCCTTGCTTTACACACCTTTTGAGAGAGCCATACATGAATTAGAATTTGATAGAATACTCTATGTTCTTCACTTATATCTTTTGAGCTATGTAGTTTTGCTCTATGTGCTTCACTTATATCTTTTAAGCACTATAATTTTGCTCTATGTGCTTCACTTAGATTTTTTTAGAGCACGGTGGTGGATTTGTTTTAAAGAAACTATTGATCTCTCATGCTTCACTTAAATTATTTTGAGAGTCTTAATAGCATGGTAATTTGCTTAATAATAACATGCTTGGTATTCAAGATTTGTGAAATTTTCTTTTGAGTGTGTTGAATACTAAGAAAAGTTGGATGCTTGATAATTTTTTTGAGATATAGAGGTAGTAATATCAAAGTTATGCTAGTAGAGTAATTGTGAATTTGAGAAGTGCTTGAGTTAAAGTTTGCAAGTCTCGTAGCATGCACGTATGGTAAACATTATGCAACAAATTTGAAATATGAGGCGTTATTTGATTGTCCTCCTTATGAGTGGTGGTCGGGGATGAGCGATGGTCTTTTCCTACCAATCTATCCCCCTAGGAGCATGCGCATAATACTTTGGTTTTTGATGGCTTGTAGACTTTTGTAATAAGTATATGAGTTCTTTATGTCTAATGTTGAGTCCATGGATTATACGCACTCTCACCCTTCCATCATTGCTAGCCTCTACGGTACCGTGCATTGCCCTTTCTCACATCGAGAGTTGGTGCAAACTTCGCCGGTGCATCCAGACCCCGTGATATGATACGCTCTTTCACACATAAACCTCCTTATATCTTCCTCAAAACAGCCACCATACCTACCTATTATGGCATTTCCATAGCTATTCCGAGATATATTGCCATGCAACTTTCCACCAGCCAGTTTATCATGACACATTCATCATTGTCATATTGCTTAGCATGATCATGTAGTTGACATAGTATTTGTGGCAAAGCCACCGTTCATAATTTTTCATACTTGTCACTCTTGATTCATTGCATATCCCGGTACACCGCCGGAGGCATCCATATAGAGTCATACTTTGTTCTAGTATCGAGTTGTAATCATTGAGTCGTAAATAAATAGAAGTGTGATGATCATAATTCAATAGAGCATTGTCCCAAAAAAAGAGAAAGGCCAAAAGAAAAAAGAAGGCCCAAAAAAAGAAAATCAATAAAAAAGGGGCAATGCTACTATTCCTTTTTTCCACACTTGTGCTTCAAAGTAGCACCATGTTCTTCATATAGAGAGTCTCTTGAGTTATCACTTCCATATACTAGTGGGAATTTTCGTTATAGAACTTGGCTTGTATATTCCAACAATGGGCTTCCTCAAGTGCCCTAGGTCTTCGTGAGCAAGCAAGTTGGATGCACACCCACTTAGTTTCTTTTGTTGAGATTTCATACATTTATAGCTCTAGTGCCTCCGTTGCATGGCAATCCCTACTCCTTGCATTAACATCAATCGATGGGCGTCTCCATAGCCCATTGATTAGCCTCATTGATGTGAGACTTTCTCCTTTTTGTCTTCTCCTCATAACCCCCATCATTATATTATATTCCACCCATAGTGCTATATCCATGGCTCACGCTCATGTATTGCGTGAAAGTTTATGAGTTTGAAATTATTAAGGTATGAAACAATTGCTTGGCTTGTCATCGGGGTTGTGCATGATGAGAGCATTCTTGTGTGACGAAAATGGAGCATGACTAAACTATATGATTTTGTAGGGATGAACTTTCTTTGGCCATGTTACTTTAAGAAAACATAATTGCTTTGTTGGTTTGCTTGAAGTATTATTATTATCTATGTCAATATGAACTTTTGTCTTGAATCTTCCTAACCTGAATATTCATACTGAAGGAAATATGCCCTAGAGGCAATAATAAAGTTATTATTTATTTCCTTATATCATGATAAATGTTTATTATTCATGCTAGAATTCTATTAACCGGAAACATAATACATGTGTGAATACATAGACAAACAGAGTGTCACTAGTATGCCTCTACTTGACTAGCTAGTTAATCAAAGATGGTTATGTTTCCTAACCATGGACAAAGAGTTGTTATTTGATTAACGGGATCACATCATTAGGTGAATGATCTGATTGACTTGACCCATTCCATTAGCTTAAAAGGCCGATCGTTTAGTATGTTGCTATTGCTTGCTTCATGACTTATACATGTTCCTATGACTATGAGATTATGCAACTCCCGTTTGCCGGAGGAACACTTTGTGTGCTACCAAACGTCACAACGTAACTGAGTGATTATAAAGGTGCTCTAAAGGTGTCTCCAAAGGTACATGTTGGGTTGGCATATTTCGAGATTGCGATTTGTCACTCCGATTGTCGGAGAGGTATCTTTGGGCCCTCTCGGTAATGCACATCACATAAGCCTTGCGAGCATTGCAACTAATGAGTTAGTTGTGATATGATGTATTACGGAACGAGTAAAGAGACTTGCCGGTAACGAGATTGAACTAGGTATTGAGATACGGACGATCGAATCTCGGGCAAGTAACATACCGATGACAAAGGGAACAACGTATGTTGTTATGCGGTCTGATCGTTAAAAGATCTTCGTAGAATATGTAGGAGCCAATATGAGCATCCATGTTCCGCTATTGGTTATTGACCGGAGACGTGTCTCGGGCATGTCTACATTGTTCTCAAACCCGTAGGGTCCGCACGCTTAAGGTTTCGATGACAGTTATATTATGAGTTTATGCATTTGGATGTACCGAAGTTTGTTCGGAGTCCCGGATGTGATCATAGACATGACGAGGAGTCTCGAAATGGTCAAGACATAAAGATTGATATATTGGAAGCCTATATTTGGATATCGGAAGTGTTCCGGGTGAAATCGGGATTTTACCGGAGTACCGGGAGGTTACCGAAACCCCCCGGGAGGTATATGGGCCTTAGTGGGCTTTAGTGGAAGAGAGGAGAGGTGGCCAGGGCTGGGCCACGCGCCCCTCCCCCCTAGTCTGAATAGGATAAGGAGAGGGGGGCAGCACCCCCCTTCCTTCTCTCTCTCTCCTCTTTCCCCCTCCCGAATCCTATTCCAACTAGGAAAGGGGGGGAATCCAACTCCCGGTGGGAGTAGGACTCCTCCTGGCGCGCCCTCCTCCTGGCCGGCCGCACCCCCCTTTGATCCTTTATATACGGCGGCAGGGGGCACCCCTAGACACACAAGTTGATCCACGTGATCATATTCTTAGACGTGTGCGGTGCCCCCTTCCACCATAATCCTCGATAATATTATAGCGGTGCTTAGGCGAAGCCCTACGACGGTAGTACATCAAGATCGTCACCACGCCGTCGTGCTGACGGAATTCTTCCCCGACACTTTGCTGGATCGGAGTCCGGGGATCGTCATCGAGCTGAACGTGTGCTAAAACTCGGAGGTGCCGTAGTTTCGGTACTTGATCGGTCGGGCCGTGAAGACGTACAATTACATCAACCGCGTTGTGCTAACGCTTCTGCTGTCGGTCTACAAGGGTACGTAGATCGCACTCTCCCCTCTCGTTGCTATGCATCACCATGATCTTGCGCGTGCGTAGGAAATTTTTGAAATTACTACGTTCCCCAACAGTGGCATCCGAGCCTAGGTTTTATGTGTTGATGTTATATGCACGAGTAGAACACAAGTGAGTTGTGGGCGATATAAGTCATACTGCTTACCAGCATGTCATACTTTGGTTCGGCGGTATTGTTGGACGAAGCGGCCCGGACCGACATTACGCGTACGCTTACGCGAGACCGGTTCTGCCGACGTGCTTTGCACAAAGGTGGCTAGCGGGTGACAGTTTCTCCAACTTTAGTTGAACCGAGTGTGGCTACGCCCGGTCCTTGCGAAGGTTAAAACAGAACCAACTTGACAAACTATCGTTGTGGTTTTGATGCATAGGTAAGATTGGTTCTTGCTTAAGCCCGTAGCAGCCACGTAAAACTTGCAACAACAAAGTAGAGGATGTCTAACTTGTTTTTGCAGGGCATGTTGTGATGTGATATGGTCAAGACATGATGCTAAATTTTATTGTATGAGATGATCATGTTTTGTAACCAAGTTATCGGCAACTGGCAGGAGCCATATGGTTGTCGCTTTATTGTATGCAATGCAATCGCGCTGTAATGCTTTACTTTATCACTAAGCGGTAGCGATAGTCGTGGAAGCATAAGATTGGCGAGACGACAACGATGCTACGATGGAGATCAAGGTGTCGCGCCGGTGACGATGGTGATCACGACGGTGCTTCGAAGATGGAGATCACAAGCACAAGATGATGATGGCCATATCATATCACTTATATTGATTGCATGTGATGTTTATCTTTTATGCATCTTATCTTGCTTTGATTGACGGTAGCATTATAAGATGATCTATCACTAATTATCAAGAAGTGTTCTCCCTGAGTATGCACCGTTGCGAAAGTTCTTCGTGCTAAGACACCACGCGATGATCGGGTGTGATAGGCTCTACGTTCAAATACAACGGGTGCAAAACAGTTGCACACGCGGAATACTCAGGTTATACTTGACGAGCCAAGCATATACAGATATGGCCTCGGAACACGGAGACCGAAAGGTCGAGCGTGAATCATATAGTAGATATGATCAACATAGTGATGTTCACCAATGAAACCACTCCATCTCACGTGATGATTGGACATGGTTTAGTTGATTTGGATCACGTAATCACTTAGAGGATTAGAGGGATGTCTATCTAAGTGGGAGTTCTTTAAGTAATATGATTAATTGAACCTAAATTTATCATGAACTTAGTACCTGATAGTATCTTGCTTAATTATGCTTGATTGTAGATAGATGGCCCGTGTTGTTGTTCCGTTGAATTTTAATGTGTTCCTTGAGAAAGCAAAGTTGAAAGATGATGGTAGCAATTACACGGACTGGGTCCGTAACTTGAGGATTATCCTCATTGCTGCACAGAAGAATTACGACTTGGAAGCACCGCTGGGTGCCAGGCCTGCTGCTGGAGTAACACCAGATGTTATGAACGTCTGGCAGAGCAAAGCTAATGACTGCTCGATAGTTCAGTGTGCCATGCTTTACGGCTTAGAATCGGGACTTCAACGACGTTTTGAACGTCATGGAGCATATGAGATGTTCCAGGAGTTGAAGTTAATATTTCAAGAAAATGCCCGGATTGAGAGATATGAAGTCTCCAATAAGTTCTATAGCTGCAAGATGGAGGAGAACAGTTCTGTCAGTGAGCATATACTCAAAATGTCTGGGTATTATAATCACTTGATTCAATTGGGAGTTAATCTTCCAGATGATTGCGTCATTGACAGAATTCTCCAATCACTGCCACCAAGCTACAAGAGCTTCGTGATGAACTATAATATGCAAGGGATGAATAAGACTATTCCCGAGCTCTTCGCAATGCTGAAAGCTGCGGAAGTAGAAATCAAGAAGGAGCATCAAGTGTTGATGGTCAACAAGACCACTAGTTTCAAGAAAAAGGGAAAAGGGAAGAAGAAGGGGAACTTCAAAAAGAACAGCAAGCAAGTTGCTACTCAAGAGAAGAAACCCAAACCTGGACCTAAGCCTGAAACTGAGTGCTTCTACTACAAGCAGACTGGTCACTGGAAGCGGAACTGCCCCAAGTATTTGGCGGATAAGAAGGATGGCAAGCTGAACAAAGGTATATGTGATATACATGTTATTGATGTGTACCTTACTAATGCTCGCAGTAGCACCTGGGTATATGATACTGGTTCTGTTGCTAATATTTGCAACTCGAAATAGGGACTACGGATTAAGCGAAGAATGGCTAAGGACGAGGTGATGATGCGCGTGGGAAATGGTTCCAAAGTCGATGTGATCGCAGTCGGCACGCTACCTCTACATCTACCTTCGGGATTAGTATTAGACCTAAATAATTGTTATTTGGTGCCAGCGTTAAGCATGAACATTATATCTGGATCTTGTTTGATGCGAGACGGTTATTCATTTAAATCAGAGAATAATGGTTATTCTATTTACATGAGTAATATCTTTTATGGTCATGCACCCTTAAAGAGTGGTCTATTCTTATTAAATCTCGATAGTAGTGACACACATATTCATAGTGTTGAAGCCAAAAGATGCAGAGTTGATAATGATAGTGCAACTTATTTGTGGCACTGCCGTTTGGGTCATATCGGTATAAAGCGCATGAAGAAACTCCATACTCATGGGCTTTTGGAACCACTTGATTATGAATCACTTGGTACTTGCGAACCGTGCCTTATGGGTAAGATGACAAAAACACCGTTCTCCGGTACTATGGAGAGAGCAACAGATTTGTTGGAAATCATACATACAGATGTATGTGGTCTGATGAATGTTGAGGCTCGTGGCGGATATCGTTATTTTCTCACCTTCACAAATGACTTAAGCAGATATGGGTATATCTACTTAATGAAACACAACTCTGAAACGTTTGAAAAGTTCAAAGAATTTCAGAGTGAAGTTGAAAATCATCGTAACAAGAAAATAAAATTCCTACGATCTGATCATGGAGGAGAATATTTGAGTTATGAGTTTGGTGTACATTTGAAACAATGTGGAATAGTTTCGCAACTCACGCCACCCGGAACACCACAGCGTAATGGTGTGTCCGAACGTCGTAATCGTAATTTACTAGATATGGTGCGATCTATGACGTCTCTTACTGATTTACCGCTATCGTTTTGGGGATACGCTCTAGAGACGGCCGCATTCACGTTAAATAGGGCACCATCAAAATCCGTTGAGACGACGCCTTATGAACTGTGGTTTGGCAAGAAACCAAAGTTGTCGTTTTTGAAAGTTTGGGGTTGCGATGCTTATGTGAAAAAGCTTCAACCTGATAAGCTCGAACCCAAATCGGAGAAATGTGTCTTCATAGGATATCCAAAGGAAACTATTGGATACACCTTCTATCACAGATCCGAAGGCAAGACTTTTGTTGCTAAATTCGGAAACTTTCTGGAGAAGGAGTTTCTCTCGAAAGAAGTGAGTGGGAGGAAAGTAGAACTTGACGAGGTAACTGTACCTACTCCCTTATTGGAATGTAGTACATCACAGAAACCTGTTTCTGCGACACCTACACCAATTAGTGAGGAAGCTAATGATAATGATCATGAAACTTCAGAAAAAGATACTACTGAACCTCGTAGATCAACCAGAGTGAGTTCCACGCCAGAGTGGTACGGTAATCCTGTTCTGGAAGTCATGCTACTAGATCATGATGAACCTACGAACTATGAAGAAGCGATGGTGAGCCCAGATTCCGCAAAATGGCTTGAAGCCATGAAATCTGAGATGGGATCCATGTATGAGAACAAAGTATGGACTTTGGTTGACTTGCCCAATGATCAGCAAGCAATTGAGAATAAATGGATTTTCAAGAAGAAGACTAACGCTTACAGTAATATTACTGTCTACAAAGCTCGACTTGTCACAAAAGGTTTTCGGCAAGTTCAACGGATTGACTACGATGAGACCTTCTCACCCGTAGCGATGCTTAAGTCTGTTCGAATCATGTTAACAATTGCCGCATTTTATGATTATGAAATTTGGCAGATGGATGTCAAAACTGCATTCCTGAATGGATTTCTGGAAGAAGAGTTGTATATGATGCAACCAGAAGGTTTTGTCGATACAAAGGGAGCTAACAAAGTGTGCAAGCTCCAGCGATCCATTTATGGACTGGTGCAAGCCTCTCGGAGTTGGAATAAACGCTTTGATAGTGTGATCAAAGCATTTGGTTTTATACAGACTTTTGGAAAAGCCTGTATTTACAAGAAAGTGAGTGGGAGCTCTGTAGCATTTCTGATATTATATGTGGACAACATATTACTAATTGGAAATGATATAGAATTTCTGGATAGCATAAAGGGATACTTGAATAAAAGTTTTTCAATGAAAGACCTCGGTGAAGCTGCTTACATATTAGGGATTAAGATCTATAGAGATAGATGAAGACGCTTAATTGGACTTTCACAAAGCACATACCTTGACAAAGTTTTGAAGAAGTTCAAAATGGATCAAGCAAAGAAAGGGTTCTTGCCTGTGTTACAAGCTGTGAAGTTGAGTAAGACTCAATGCCCGACCACTGCAGAAGATAGAGAGAAAATGAAAGATGTTCCCTATGCTTCAGCCATAGGCTCTATCATGTATGCAATGCTGTGTACCAGACCTGATGTGTGCTTTGCTATAAGTCTAGCAGGGAGGTACCAAAGTAATCCAGGAGTGGATCACTAGACAACGGTCAAGAACATCCTGAAATACCTGAAAAGGACTAAGGATATGTTTCTCGTTTATGGAGGTGACAAAGAGATCATCGTAAACGGTTACATTGATGTGAGCTTTGACACTGATCCGGACGATTCTAAATTGCAAACCGGATACGTGTTTACATTAAACGGTGGAGCTGTCAGTTGGAGCAGTTCTAAACAAAGCATCGTGGCGGGATCTCCGTGTGAAGCGGAATACATAGCTGCTTCGGAAGCAGCAAATGAAGGAGTCTGGATGAAGGAGTTCATATCCGATCTAGGTGTCATACCTAGTGCATCGGGTCCAATGAAAATATTTTGTGACAATACTGGTGCAATTGCCTTGGCAAAGGAATCTAGATTTCACAAGAGAACCAAGCACATCAAGAGACGCTTCAATTCCATCCGGGATCTAGTCCAGGTGGCAGACATAGAGATTTGCAAGATACATACAGATCTGAATGTAGCAGACCCGTTGACTAAGCCTCTTCCACGACCAAAACATGCTCAGCACCAAGGCTCCATGGGTGTTAGAATCATTACTGTGTAATCTAGATTATTGACTCTAGTTCAAGTGGGAGACTGAAGGAAATATGCCCTAGAGCCAATAATAAAATTATTATTTATTTCCTTATATCATGATAAATGTTTATTATTCATGCTAGAATTGTATTAACCGGAAACATAATACATGTGTGAATACATAGACAAACAGAGTGTCACTAGTATGCCTCTACTTGACTAGCTCGTTAATCAAAGATGGTTATGTTTACTAACCATGGACAAAGATTTGTTATTTGATTAACGGGATCACATCATTAGGTGAATGATCTGATTGACATGACCCATTCCATTAGCTTAGCACCCGATCGTTTAGTATGTTGCTATTGCTTTCTTCATGACTTATACATGTTCCTATGACTATGAGATTATGCAAGTCCCGTTTGCCGGAGGAACACTTTGTGTGCTACCAAACGTCACAACATAACTGAGTGATTATAAAGGTGCTCTACAGGTGTCTCCAAAGGTACATGTTGGGTTGGCGTATTTCGAGATTACGATTTGTCACTCCGATTGTCGGAGAGGTATCTCTGGGCCCTCTCGGTAATGCACATCACATAATCCTTGCAAGCATTGCAACTAATGAGTTAGTTGTGAGATGATGTATTACGGAACGAGTAAAGAGGCTTGCCGGTAACGAGATTGCACTAGGTATTGAGATACCGACGATCGAATCTCGGGCAAGTAACATACCGATGACAAAGGGAACAACGTATGTTGTTATGGATTCTGACCGATGAAAGATCTTCGTAGAATATGTAGGAGCCAATATGAGCATCCAGGTTCCGCTATTGGTTATTGACCGGAGACGAGTCTCGGTCATGTCTACATTGTTCTCGAACCCGTAGGGTCCGCACGCTTAAGGTTTCGATGACAGTTATATTATGAGTTTATGCATTTTGATGTACCGAAGTTTGTTCGGAGTCCCGGATGTGAGCATGGACATGACGAGGAGTCTCGAAATGGTCGAGACATAAAGATTGATATATTTGGAAGCCTATATTTGGATATCGGAAGTGTTCCGGGTGAAATCGGGATTTTACCGGAGTACCGGGAGGTTACCGGAACCCCCCGGGAGGTATATGGGCCTTAGTGGGCTTTAGTGGAAGAGAGGAGAGGTGGCCAGGGCTGGGCCGCGCGCCCCTCCCCCTAGTCCGAATAGGATAAGGAGAGGGGGGCGGCACCCCCCTTCCTTCTCTCTCTCTCCTCTTTCCCCCTCCCGAATCCTATTCCAACTAGGAAAGGGGGGAATCCTACTCCCGGTGGGAGTAGGACTCCTCCTGGCGCACCCTCCTCCTGGCCGGCCGCACCCCCCCTTTGATCCTTTATATACGGGGGCAGGGGGCACCCCTAGACACACAAGTTAATCCACGTGATCATATTCTTAGCCGTGTGTGGTGCCCCCTTCCACCATAATCCTCGATAATATTGTAGCGATGCTTAGGCGAAGCCCTGCGACGGTAGTACATCAAGATCATCACCATGCCGTCGTGCTGACGGAATTCTTCCCTGACACTTTGCTGGATCGGAGTCCGGGGATCGTCATCGAGCTGAACATGTGCTAAAACTCGGAGGTGCCGTAGTTTCGGTACTTGATCGGTCGGGCCGTGAAGACGTACGACTACATCAACCGCGTTGTGCTAACGCTTCCGTTGTCGGTCTACAAGGGTACGTAGATCACACTCTCCCCTCTCATTGCTATGCATCACCATGATCTTGCGTGTGCGTAGGAAATTTTTGAAATTACTACGTTCCCCAACACATACCACAATTAAGAAGATTTGCATTGAAATTATGCCAAGTAGCACTCCGCATCAAAATTTCTCTTTTTATCATTTACCTACTCGAGGATGAGCAGGAATTAAGCTTGGGGATGCCTGATACGTCTCCAACATATCTATAATTTTTGACTGCTCCATGCTATATTATCTATTGTTTTGGACTATATTGGGATTTATTTTCCTATTAACCGGAGGCCCAGCCCAGAATTGTTGTTTTTGCCTATTTTAGTATTTCGGAGAAACAGAATATCAAACAGAGTCCAAACGGAATAAAGACTTCGGGAACGTGATTTTCTCACCGAACGTGATCCAGGAGACTTGGATCCTACTCCAAGGAGTCAAAGAGGCGGTCACGAGGGTGGGGGCGCGCCCCCTGCCTCGTGGGCCCCTCGGTGCTCCACCGGCGTACTTCTTCCTCCTATATATACCTACGTACCGCCAAACGATCAGAACAGGAGCCAAAAACCTAATTCCACCGCCGCAACTTTCTATATCCACGAGATCCCATCTTGGGGCCTGTTCCGGAGCTCCGCCGGAGAGGGCCGTCATCACAAATGGCTTCTACATCATCATAGCCTCTCCGATGAAGTGTGAGTAGTTTACCTCAGACCTTCGGGTCCATAGTTAGTAGCTAGATGGCTTCTTCTATCTTTTTGGATCTCAATACAAAGTTCTCCCCCTCTCTTGTGGAGATCTATTCGATATAATCTTCTTTTTGCGGTGTGTTTGTTGAGACCGATGAATTGTGGGTTTATGATCAAGTCTATCTATGAATAATATTTGAATCTTCTCTGAAATCTTTTATGTATGATTGGTTATCTTTGCAAGTCTCTTTGAATTATCCGTTTGGTTTGGCCAACTAGATTGGTAGTTCTTGCCATGGGAGAAGTGCTTAGCTTTGGGTTCGATCTTGCGGTGTCCTTTCCCAGTGACAGAAGGGGCAGCAAGGCACGTATTGCATCGTTTCCATCGAGGATAACAAGATGGGGTTTATTTCATATTGCATGAATTTATCTCTCTACATCATGTCATCTTGCTTAAAGCGGTACTCTGTTTTTAACTTAATACTCTAGATGCATGCTGGATAGCGGTCGATGAGTGGAGTAATAGTAGTAGATGCAGAATCGTTTCGGTTTGCTTGTCACGGACGTGATGCCTATATACATGATCATGCCTAGATATTCTCATAACTATGCTCAATTCTGTCAATTTCTCAACAATAATTTGTTCACCCACCGTAGAATACTTATGCTCTTGAGAGAAGCCACTAGTGAAACCTATGGCCCCCGGGTCTATTCTCATCATATCAATCTCCATCACTTTAATATTGCTTTGCTTTTTTACTTTGCCTTTTACTTTTTACTTTGCATCTCTATACCAAAAATACCAAAAATATTATATCTATCAGATCTCACTCTCGTAAGTGACCGTGAAGGGATTGACAACCCCTAATCGCGTTGGTTGCGAGTAGCTATCATTTTGTGCAGGTACGAGGGACTAGAGCGTGGCCTCCTACTGGATTGATACCTTGGTTCTCAAAAACTGAGGGAAATACTTACGCTACTCTGCTGCATCATCCCTTCCTCTTTGGGCAAATCCAATGCAAGCTCAAGAGGTAGCAGCTAGCAGCACTTTTTATCTCGAGCGCCATCGCGGATATCTTCTCCTCGTCTTGACGCCGACCAGCTCGTTCAGCTTTTAACTCAGTCGATGCCTTCTCGGGAGCCGCATTACTACACCAGGCCTGCTCCTTGGCCCGGGCTAGCTCCTCCCGAAGAATTTCAACGGCGGCAACACCATCTATAGCCAGACACAAATTTCAGCGTCATGCTTATATCACAACAATGTATGTGCAGGGACTGCTCCGAATACATACCTTGCGACTCATCAAGACACATATTGATTAACATAATGTCATCCCCGGCTACATCAAGCTTCCGTTGCAGCTCGGCAATATCCGCAGTCTGGGAAGTAGCCAGGGGAAGCAGCCTGTGTTCAAAGTTAATCAGATTAGTACTCGGATATTTATTTTGATCCTCCGTTCGCTTCCTATGGGAAGCCAACCTGAGTCTCAGGGGCTACTATCTATACACAGGTGTATTTTCTGAATGAAACACAATTGCACATATTACAGTACAAACCTCGAAGCCTCTCAGCAGACTCGCAAAAGCCTCATTCAATCTGCTCTTTGCGGATAGGACCTTTTTAATCACCGTACCGATTAAGGTACCATGTTCCTCTGAAATGGACGCCTGCCGCAGCATGTTCGTCAAAATATCCGGTGCCTCTGGGTCTCTGGAGGCAGCCACGGGAGTACGGTCACCCTTTGAAGGGATCCGTTTATTTGTATCCAGCCGCATTCCGTATTGTTCAGGGTCTTCATTGTTGTTCCCCGGATCTTGGGCCACCGAAGTATCACCTTCATGTAGCGTCTTCGTCATCCCTTGCACCACTTGTTGGTCGGGGGAGACCCTCCGCGACGACACCTCCAGGTCGTCTGCCCTATTGGACGGAGAAACCAGTGGGGGCATCTCGCTTTCCATCATCTCCGGGAGAAGGTCCCCCGAGGAAGAGGATTGTTGAAGGGGACTGCGTGCTGAGCTGCAAAAAAATTATTCCAGGCATCATAAGAAAATAATGGGATAGGCTTAAAACAGCCTTGTTCACTTACGATTTGGCCGGAGGCTTGTCCTCATTATGAGACTGCGCTTCGACATCCTCCAGGCCCGGGCCGCCCCCCAGAGGCATCTTGCCTCGCTTAGGAGCCTGCTTCTCCCAATCTTCGGAGGCGACCCTCTTCTTCCTGGGAGGGACGGAGATAGTGGCCCCCTCTTCACTTTTGTCTTCGGATGAGGGGATTTTTATTCCTCCGAGCACAAAGTACGAGGTTCCCTGGGAATAGAGGCCATCCTTGGTACTCTTGCCCTCCGCCTCGTCCTCCTTCTCCGACATCTGGTATGGTGCTGGGGACAGCATCCTTGTTAGGACAGGATTTGCTGGACCCTCGGGCAGAGGGGCCGAACACATAATCAATTCCGCCTTCTTTATCCAGCCCTGGAAAAACATAGCTTGCTCAGTACTGTATACTGCATGCATGACCACAAAGTATTCGAAAGTCAAGTGCTTACCGGGGTATCCAGACGATTACAGTTAAGGCCAGCATCCTCAGCAGTATCCGGCCAATGTTTCCGCTTCCTGAAAAATAACTTCCACATCCCTTCGTGTGTGGCGCCGAAGAAGTGTTGGAGGGTTCGTGGTCCTTCTGGATTAAACTCCCACATGCGGCGAGGCCTGCGCTGCAGGGTAGGATCCGACGAACTAACATCACTTGGATAACTCTGGCGAGATCGATATCTCTCTAGAGGAGGGTTTGGACGCGGCTTTGTAAGGTCCGCACTTCATCCACTAATCCCCAGTCAAGCCCCTTGTTGACCCATGACGCGAGCTGTAACGGTGGGCCAAGACAGAAGGTGGGGGAAGCTGCCCATTTAGCACTGCAGGGCTCTGTAATATAAAACCACTCCGGCTGCCAGTAATTGGAAGCCTCGGTGGCGAGTTGGCTGATTGTAGCACCGCCGCACTCCGCCTGTTCCCCATCGACTACCTTCGGCTTCACACTAAAGGTCTTGAGCCATAAGCCGAAGTGTGGGGGGATTCGAAGGAAGGCCTCACATGTAATGATAAACGGCAAGACATGGAGGATAGAGTCCGGGGCAAGATCGTGAAAATCTAGTCCGTAATAAAACATTAGCCCTTGGACGAAGGGGTGAAGAGCAAACCCTAACCCCCGGAGGAAGTGGGAGACGAATACCACCCTCTCGCCGGATCTGGGGGTCGAAATAACTTGTCCTTGAGCAGGAAGCCGGTGGTGGATCTCTGCGGTCAGATATCTGGCCACCCGAAGCTTTGTGATATCCTCCTCTGTAATGGAGGAAGCCACCCATCGGCCTTGGGAGCTGGATCCGAACATGATGGGAAGGCTGAAAACAATGGAGTCGAACCTTGGGTGCTGGAACTCGGGGTTGGGGAGGCTTAGGAGAGGTGTGGCATAAAAAGACAGCCCTTGGTTCCTTTATAAACACCTCCGGTATTGAACATCTCGTCCTAAGCCTAAGAACCTGCCTATTCCTAAGGAATCTTTCCCGCAGGACGGTTGGGTTACCCACGCTCGTATTGATGAAAATCCCGTAATAAGGGGACACAATCTCTACTTTGATAAGACGTGCCAATGACAACTGCATCTCGAAATGTGGGGCGAAAAATGGTTCGAAATTATGACCGGACGGGCGTGACGTCACATTACTAAAGTTGTCAGCAGATTGGACTCGTGTGTTATTATATTCTCTCTGCGGCTGTGTGCGGTGTGTGTTATAGGTCCGAACACGATCAATTCGTCTGGAGACTATTCGGGAGTTCGGAAGGAGGAACCTGCCTTGCAATTCCGAAGACAACACTATGCGCCGGATACCTTGTCATTGAAGTCAGGTTCAGGGGCTACTAAGGGAGTCCTGGACTAAGGGGTCCTCGGGCGTCCGGCCTGTTATCTATGCGCCAGACTGATGGGATGTGAAGACATGAAGACCGAAGACTGTACCCGTGTCTGGATGGGACTCTCCTTGGCGTGGAAGGTAAGCTTGGCGAACAACTATGAAGATTCCATCTTATGTAACCGACTCTATGTAACCCTAGATCCCTCCGATGTCTATATAAACCGGAGGGTGTAGTCCAGAAAGGATATACTCAATACCGTAGTCATACCGGCTAGACTTCTAGGGTTTAGCCATTACGATCTCGTGGTAGATCAACTCTTGTAATACTCATATGCGTCAATATCAATCAAGCAGGAAGTAGGGTATTACCTCCGTAGAGAGGGCCCGAACCTGGGTAAACTTTGTGTCCCCTGTCTCCTGTTACCATCAACCTTAGACGCACAGTTCAGGACCCCCTACCCGAGATCCGCCGGTTTTGACACCGAGAATGTGCTTTTATGGTTGGATGCACAAAATCTTAATGCAAAAGAACGTCACTTTATATTGCCACTTGTGATAGGGACCTTTATTATGCAGTCCGTCGCTTTTATTTCTTCCATATCACAAGCTCGTATAAAGCTTATTTTCTCCACACAAATAGATCATACATAGAGATCAATTTTTATTGCTTGCAACAATTACAACTTACTTGAAGGATCTTACTCAATCCATAGGTAGATATGGTGGACTCTCATGGCAAAACTGGGTTTAAGGATATTTGGAAGCACAAGTAGTATCTATACTTGGCGCAAAGAATTTGGCTAGCATGAGGGGGAAAGGCAAGCTCAACATGTTGGATGATCCATGACAATATAATTTATTTCGGATATAAGAAAACATAACCCATTACGTTGTCTTCCTTGTCCAACATCAACTTTTTAGCATGTCATATTTTAATGAGTGCTCACAATCATAAAAGATGTCCAAGATAATATATTTATATGTGAAAACCTCTCTTTCTTTATTACTTCCTATTAATTTCAAGAATGACCAAAACTATGTTTTTTAACTCTCAACAACTTTTATTCATCATACTCTTTATATGTGAAGTCATTACTCTCCATAAGATCAATATGATCTCTTTATTTCTTTTTTATTTTATTCCCTCAAGATCATAGCAAGATAACCAAGCCCTCGACTCAAGACTAATCTTTATTATATATAGCTCACGGACACGATTACATAGATAAGGATCAACACAAAAACTCAAAGCTAGATCATACTAAACTTTATTCTACTAGATCAAGATATAACCAAAAGGATCAAACTAAGAAAAAGGGTAAAGATAGAAGTGTGATGGTGATACGATACCGGGGCATCTCCCCCAAGCATGGCAGTTGCCAAGGGGAGTGCCCATACCCATGTGTTTATGTCTCTTTCTTCAGAGGTGGTGATGATGGAGTTGTTGATGACGTAGGCTTCTTCCTTAATTTGCGCTTGAGGATAGAATTTTGCTCCCTTAGGTCATCGATCTCCTGCTCAAGGCTTAATATCTTTTTGCATAGTTCCTGTTTGTTCTCCCGCAAGAGGCGAAAAGGGATAAACTCGATCTTTGGTTTCTTTGCTCTATCAGGGAGGCTTAACTTTTTGAACTCCACATGCATGTCCCCAGGTTGAGGTAATGGGACTTCATCTTCATCTGAGCTTGTCTCCTCCTTTCCCCTAGGATCATAGTCGACTTCTTCCTCCGTGGTCCAACCACAATGCTCCAAGTTCCCGTAGACCATAGGGTCTGCAAGGTAATCATCCACATAGCTTTCTCCCTCCGAATCCTGGGACAACATATTGCTCTAATCTGCGGCAGAAACAAGTCAAAACAAAAACAAAGGATTTTGTCGTGGTATGGTGGTCAAAACTTTTGGGAGATTATATAATGAATTTTTATCGACCAAAGAAATATCATGCAAGAAAATGGAGTCCGGAGGGCACACGAGGTGCTCACGAGGCAGGGGGCGTCCCCAGGGGGTAGGGGGCGCCCTCCACCCTCGTGGATGCCTCGTGTCCTTTCCGAACTACTTCTTATTTTCCTATTTTTCTTAAGTATTCCAAAACGGAGAAAATTTGTTGTTAGAACTGTTTTTGGAGTCGGATTACTTACCGTACGACATACCTATTCCTTTTTGGAGTGTGAAACGTTCTGGAAAGTGTCCCTTATGTACTCCTCCGGGGTTACGGTGTGAATAACATTGGTTTCAACATTTATGGGATTACCTGAGATATAATGTTTAATTCTTTGACCGTTCACCACCTTCGGATTTGTGCCTTGGAAGTTGTTGATTTTTATGGCACCGGAACGATAGACCTCCTCGATAACATAAGGAACTTCCCATTTATAGAGGAGTTTTCCTGCAAAAAATCTTAAACGAGAGTTGTATAACAAAACATAATCACCTACATTAAACTCACGCTTTTGTGTCCTTTTGCCATGCCATCTTTTCACTTTTTGTTTAAACAGTTTGGCATTCTCATAGGCCTGGGTTCTCCACTCATCAAGTGAGCTAATGTCAAATAGTCTCTTCTCACCGGCAGATTTGAAATCATAATTGAGCTCTTTAATGGCCCAATATGCCTTATTGTCTACTTCGAGAGGTAAGTGACATGCTTTTCCATGAACCAATTTATACGGAGACATACCCATAGGATTTTTATATGCAGTTCTATAGGCCCATAATGGATCATCAAGTTTCTTGGACCAATTATTTCTAGATCTATTAACAATCTTTTGCAAAATTAATTTAATCTCTCTATTACTCAGTTCTACTTGACCACTAGACTGTGGGTGGTATGGAGATACAATTCTATGGTTAACATCATACTTCGCAAGCATTTTACAAAAAGCACCATGAATAAAATGTGAACCACCATCAGTCATTAAGTATCTAGGGACTCTAAACCTCAGAAAAATAACTTCTTTAAGCATCTTAATAGAGGTGTTATGATCAGAACTACTAGTTGGAATAGCTTCTACCCACTTAGTAATGTAGTCAACAACAACTAAAATATGTGTATTCCCATTAGAGGAAGGAAACAGTCCCATATAATCAAAGCCCCAAACATCAAATGGTTCAATAACAAGTGAATAGTTCATAGGCATTTCTAGATGTTTACTAATATTACCAATTCTTTGACATTCATCACAAGACAAGACAAACTTACGGGCATCTTTGAAAAGAGTAGGCCAATAAAAACCGGATTGCAATACCTTATGTGCAGTTCTATCTCCAGCGTGGTGTCCTCCATAAGTCTCGGAGTGACACTTGCGTAGGATCTGTTCCTGTTCATGCTCAGGTACACAACGTCTAATAACACCATATACTCCTTCTTTATAAAGGTGTGGGTCATCCCAGAAGTAATGTCTTAAATCATAGAAAACCTTTTTCTTTTGCTGGTATGTGAAACTAGGTGGTATAATTTTAGCAACAATGTAATTAGCATAATCAGCATACCATGGAGCAGTACGAGAAGCACTTATGACAGCTAATTGTTCATTAGGAAAACTATCATCAATAGGGAGTGGGTCATCAAGAACATTTTCTAACCTAGACAAGTTGTCTGCAACTGGGTTCTCAGCTCCCTTCCTATCAATAATATGCAAATCAAATTCTTGTAGCAAGAGAATCCATCTAATAAGTCTAGGTTTAGCATCTTTCTTTTCCATAAGGTATTTAATAACAGCATGATCAGTGTGAACAATTACTTTAGAATCAACAATATAAGGTCTGAACTTATCACAAGCAAATACAACTGCTAAAAATTCTTTTTCGGTACTAGCATAATTTCTTTGGGCAATGCCTAGAGTTTTACGAGCATATTGGAGAACATTTAATTTTTTATCAACTCTTTGTCCTAGAACAACACCTACAGCATAATCACTAGCATCACACATAATTTCAAAGGGTAAATTTCCAATCAGGTGGCTGAACAATAGGTGTACAAATCAAGGCTTTCTTAAGTATTTCAAATGCTTCTACACAATCATCATCAAAGACAAAAGGAACATCTTTTTGTAAGAGATTAGTCAGAGGCCTAGAAATTTTTGAGAAGTCTTTAATGAACCTCCTATAAAAATGGCATGACCAAGAAAACTTCTTATACCTGTAATGTCCTTAGGACACGATATCTTTTCAATAGCATCAACTTAAGCTTTATCAACTTCAATACCTCTTTCAGAAATTTGATGCCCCAAGACAATACCGTCATTAACGATAAAGTGGCACTTCTCCTAATTCAAGACAAGATTAGTTTATTCACATCTCTGCAAAACTCGATCAAGGTTGCTTAAGAAATCATCAAAAGAAGTTCCATACACAAAGAAATCATCCATGAAAACCTCAACTATCTTTTCACAACAGTCACTAAATATAGCGGTCATACATCTTTGAAAGGTGGCAGGTGCATTACATAAACCAAAAGGCATACGTCTATAAGCAAAGATACCGAAAGGGCAAGTAAAAGTGGTCTTTTCCTGATCCTCTTTTGACGCAAGTATTTGAGAGAAACCAGAATAACCGTCTAGAAAGCAAAAATGTGTATGTTGGATAATCTTTCTAGCATTTGATTGATAGAAGGTAAAGGGTAACGATCCTTTCTAGTAGCTTTATTTAATTTGCGGAAATCAATTACCATTCTATAACCTGTAACAATTCTTTGTGGGATTAATTCATCATTATCATTAGGAACAACAGTAATACCTCCCTTCTTAGGGACACAATGGACATGACTTACCCACTGCCTATCAGCAACATGATAAATTATTCCTGCCTCTAGAAGCTTTAGTATTTCATTTCTTACCACTTCTTTCATCTTAGGATTTAACCGTCGTTGGTGATCAACAACTGGTTTAGCGTCTTTTTCCAATTTTATTTTGTGCTCGCATAGAGTGGGACTAATGCCCTTAAGATCATCAAGAGTATATCCAATAGCAACATAGTGCTTCTTCAGAGTTTTCAATAATTTCTCTTCTTCCCGCTCTGAAAGGTTAGCACTAATAATAACAGGATATATCTTGTTTTTATCAAGATAAGCATATTTAAGAGTATCAGGTAATGGTTTAATCTCAAACACGGGAATACCCTTGGATGAGGAGGATCCCCTAGAATTTCAACAAGCAAGTTGTGTTTCAAAATAGGTCCCTATTTAAAGAATACTTCATCTATTTACCTTCTTTCATTCATAAACATATCATTTTCATGGTCTAGCAAATATTGTTCTAAAGGATCATTAGGAGGCACGGCAATAGAAGCAAGACCAATAATTTCATCTTTACTAGGCAATTCTTTATCATGGGGTTGTCTATGAAATTTAGAAAAATTAAAATCATGAGACATATCGCCTAAACCAACAATAACAATATCCTTTTCGCAGTCTATCTTAGCATTAACAGTATTCAAGAAGGGTCTACCAAACATAATGGGACAAAAGTCATCTTGTGGGGAAGCAATAACAAGAAAATCAATAGAATATTTAATTTTCCCACACAAGACTTCAACATCTCTAACAATCCCAACTGGTGAAATAGTATCTCTATTGTCAAGCTTAATAGTAACATCAATATCTCCTATCTCAGCAGGTGCAATATCATTCATAATTTCTTTATATAAAGTATAAGGTATTGCACTAACACTAGTACCCATATCACATAAGCCATGATAACAGTGATCTCCTGTTTTAACAGAAACAACAGGCATGCGAACAACAAGTCTACGTTTATTTTTAGTATCGGGTCTTGCAATTCTAGCAGCTTCATCACAGAAGTAAATAACATGCCCATCAATATTATCGACCAAGAGATCCTTAACCATACCAATACTAGGTTCAAATTTAATTTTCCCAAAGGGTGTAGGAGTTCTAGCATTACTCTTACAAACCACAGTTGAAGCTTTAGCATGATCCTTTATTCAAACAGGGAAAGGTGCGTTCTCCATATAAGCGGTAGGAACCATAGGATCAACATTATAATTGATAGTCTTTTCTTCAACTTTAATAGGTTAAACTACTTTTACTTCAATGGGAGGATGATATTTAAACCACTTCTCCCTAGGGAGATCAACATCAGTAGAAAATGATTCACAGAAAGAAGCTACTATCTCGGAGTCAAGTCCATATTTAGTGCTAAATTCACGAAAAGCATCGGTATCCATAAAAGATTTAGCACAATTAAATTTAGGTGTTATACCTGACTCCTTACCTTCGTCGAGTTCCCAATCTTTAGAGTTGCATTTAATTCTTTCCAATAAATCCCATCTGAGTTCAACAGTCTTCGTCATAAAAGAACCAGTACAAGAAGTATCGAGCATGGAGCGATTATTGAGAGAAAACCAAGCATAAATTTTTTGAATAATAATTTCTCTTGAGAGCTCATGATTGGGGCATGAATATAACATTGAATTAAGCCTCCCCCAAGCTTGAGCGATACTTTCTCCTTCGTGAGGCCAAAACTTATATATATATATAATTATGATCCTGATGAACCAGATGCATAGGATAAAACTTCTAATGAAATTCCAATTTCAATCGGCTGTAGTTCCAGGATCCAATATCATCACATAGCCTAAACCATGTCAATGCCTTTCCATTCAAAGATAAAGGGAAGACCTTCTTCTTGATAACATCCTCGGGTATACCTGCAAACTTAAACAATCCACAAACTTCATCCACATAGATTAGGTGCATATTGGGATGTAATGTTCCATCTCCTATAAAAGGATTAGCTAGCAGTTTCTCTATCATACCCAAAGGAATTTCAAACTAAACATTTTAAGTAGGTTCAGTAGGTTGAGGAGCAACTCTTTGCTCTACTGGTCAGGGTGAAGATACCCCGAACAAGCCTAGTAACAAGCGACAGTAAATTTCAGCACACTATATAAATTTTTCCTTACCAAATTCCACCTACCAAAGGCGCTTCACTCCCCGGCAACGGTGCCAGAAAAGAGTCTTGATGACCCAAAAGTATAGGAGATCTATCGTAGTCCTTTCGATAAGTAAGAGTGTCAAACCCAACGAGGAGTAGAAGGAAATGACAAGCAGTTTTCAGTAAGGTACTCTCTACAAGCACTGAAATTATCGGTAACAGATAGTTTTGTGATAAGGTAATTCGTAATGGGTAACAAGTAAAAAAAGTAAACAAGGTGCAACAAGGTGTCCCAATCCTTTTTGTAGAAAAGTACAAGCCTGTACAAACTCTTATATAAAGGAAAGCGCTCCCGAGGACACATGGGAATTATCGTCAAGCTAGTTTTCATCATGCTCATATGATTCACGTTCGTTACTTTGATAATTTGATATGTGGGTGGACCGGTGCTCGGGTACTGCCCTTCCTTGGACAAGCATCCCACTTATGATTAACCCCCCTCCCAAGCATCCGCAACTATGAAAGAAGAATTAAGGTAAACCTAACCATAGCATGAAACATATGGATCCAAATCAGCCCTTACGATGCAACGCATAAACTAGGGTTTAAACTTCTGTCACTCTAGCAACCCATCATCTACTTATTACTTCCCAATGCCTTCCCCTAGGCCCAAACAATGGTGAAGTGTCATGTAGTCGGCGTTCACATAACACCACGAGAGGAAAGACAACATACATCTCATCAAAATATCGAACGAATACCAAATTCACATGACTACTTATAACAAGACTTCTCCCATGTCCTCAGGAACAAATGTAACTACTCACAAATCGTATCCATGTTCATAATTAGAGGGGTATTAATGTGCATAAACGATTTGAACATATGACCTTTCACCGAATAAACCAACTAGCATCAACTATAAGGTGTAATCAACACTACTAGCAACCCACAGGTACCAATCTGAGGTTTTGAGACAAAGATCGGATACAAGAGATGAACTATGGTTTGAGAGGAGATGGTGCTGGTGAAGATGTTGATGGAGATTGACCCCCTCAGGCAATCAACGGAGGAAGAGATGGAGGCTAACTTGAGAAGGGTGGATGCCAAGAAGTTACCTCTCGTCTTCAAACTAGATTCATGCTAGAGGAACTTCAGAGCTCAGCAATGCCAAATTCGGTTATTCCTCCCAATGCTAGATTTCTCTCTTATGAAAATATGAAAAAGAGTGTTGCTTTTTCTCCCACGGCTATGAAATATCCATGGGTGAATGGAGCTCTAGCCATCACGGGTAAACTTCACAAGGAAGTAATGGATCTTAAGGAGCAAATTAATAAGCTCGAGGAAGAGAATCGCATCCTAAGGGGCATAATCACCAAGAATATCACATCATCACCTACGAAGAAGGAGACATAAATACATGGGTATGGGCACTCCCCTTGGCAACTGCCAAGCTTGGGGAAGGTGCCCCGGTATCGTATCACCATCACACTTTTATCTTTATCATTTTTATTAGTTCGATCCTTTTGGTTATATCTTTATCTAGTAGAATAAAGTTTTTAGTATGATCTATATTTGAGTTTTGTTTTGATTTCTATCTATGTAATTGAGTCCGTGAGTTATATCTAATAAAGAGTAGTTTTGAGCCGAGGGCTTTGCTTTCTTGCTATGATCTTGAGGGAATTAAATAAAAGAAAGAATAAAAACAAATAAAAAGGTCATATATTTATCTTGTGGAAAGTAATGACTTCACATATAAAGAGTATGATGAATAAAAGTTGTTAAGAGTTGACAAACATAGTTTTGGTCATTGTTGCAATTAATAGGAAGTAATAATGAAAGAGATGCTTCATATATAAATATACTATCTTGGACATCTTTCGTAATTGTGAGCACTCATTAAAATATGACATGCTAAAAAGTTGATGTTGGACAAGTAAGACAACATAATGGTATATGTTTGCTTATATCTAAATAGAAGTTATATTTTCATGGATCCTCCAACATGTTGAGCTTGCCTTTCCCCCTCATGCTATCCAAAGCCTTTGCACCAAGTAGAGATACTACTTGTGCTTCCAAACATCCCTTAAACCAGTTTAGCCATGAGAGTCCACCATACCTACCTATGGATTGAGTAAGATCCTTCAAGTAAGTTGTCATCGGTGCAAGCAATAAAAATTGCTCTCTAAATATGTATTATCTATTAGTGTGAGGAAAATAAGCTTTATACGAACTTGTGATATGGAAGAAATAAAAAGCAACAAACCGCATAATAAAGTTCTTTATCACAAGCAGCAATATAAAGTGACGTTCTTTTGCATTAAGATTTTGTGCATCCAACCATAAAAGCGGATGACAACCTCTACCTCCGTTTGCGAACGACCTATCTTCTACTTCTATCTTCTACCCTTATACAAGAGTCATGGTGATCATCACCTTTCCTTTTTACACCTTTTCCTTTGGCAAGCATTATAGGTTTTCATAAAGTATTATTGTTGACATTACCCTTGAGGTAAAAGGTCGGGAGGCGAAACTATAAGCCCTTATCTTTATCTGTGTCCGACAGAAGCTTTGAACCCATAAGTATCGCGTGAGTGTTAGCGATTTTGAAAGATTAAATGATAGTTGAGTATGTGGACTTGCTGAAAAGCTCTTATATTGACTCTTTCCGACGTTATGATAAATTGCAATTGCCTCAATGACTGAGACCATAGTTTGTTAGTTTTCAATGAAGATTCTGATTCATACTTTACCTTGTGAATGAATTGTTACTTTAGCATAAGAAATTATATGTTGTTGTTTTAAAGATGATCATGATGCCCTCATGTCTGTATTTTATTTTATCGACACATCTATCTCTAAGCATGTGGACATATGTTTCGATATCGGCTTTCGCTTGAGGATGACCGAGGTCTAAGCTTGCGGGAGTTGATACGTCCATTTTGCATCATGCTTTTATATTGATATTTATTGCATTATGGGCTATTATTACACAATACTTATGCCTTTTCTCTCTTATTTTATAAGGTTTACATGAAGAGGGAGAATGCCGACAGCTGGAATTCTAGACTGGAATAGGAGCAAATATTATAGACATATTCTGCACAACTCCAAAAGTCCTGAAACTTCACGGAGAATATTTTTGGAATATATAAAAAATATTGGGCGAAGAAAGCACCAGACAGGGGCCACCTGCCAGCCACAAGGGTGGAGGGCGTGCCCTACCCCCTAGGCACACCCCCCGTCCTTGTGGTCCCCTTGGCAGGCTCCCGACGCCCATCTTTTGCTATATGATGTGTTTTGACCTGGAAAAAATCAGAAGGAAGTTTTCGGGACGAAGCACCGCCGTCTCGAGGCGAAACTTGGGCAGAACCAATCTAGGGCTCTGGTGGAGTTGTTTTGCCGGGGAAACTCCCCTTCGGGAGGTGCAAATCGAAGCCATCGTCATCACCAACGATCCTCTCATCGAGAGGGGGCCAATCTACATCAACATCTTCACTAGCACCATCTCCTCTCAAACCCTAGTTCATCTCTTGTATCCGATCTCTGTCTCAAAACCTCATATCGGTACCTGTGGGTTGCTAGTAGTGTTGATTACTCTCCTTGTAGTTGATGCTAGTTGTTTTATTCGGTGGAAGATCATATGTTCAGATCCTTAATGATAATTAATACTCCTCTAATTATGAACATGAATATGCTTTGTGAGTAGTTATGTTTGTTCCTGAGGACATGGAAGAAGTCTTGTTATAAGTAATCATGTGAATTTGGTATTCGTTCGATATTTTGATGAGATGTATGTTGTCTCTCCTCTAGTGGTGTTATGTGAACGTCGACTACATGACACTTCACCATTATTTGGGCCTAGGGGAAGGCATTGGGAAGTAATAAGTAGATGATTGGTTGCTAGAGTGACAGAAGCTTAAACCCTAGTTTATGAGTTGCTTTATAAGGGGGTGATTTGGATCCATATGTTTCATGACATGGTTAGGTTTACCTTAATTTTTATTTCGTACTTGCCAATACTTGTGAGAGGGGTTAATCATAAGTGGGAGGCTTGTCAAAGGAAAGGGAAGCACCCAAGCACCGGTCCACCCACATATCAAATTATCAATGTAACGAACATGAATCATATGAGCATGATGAAAACTAACTTGACAACAATTCCCATGTGTCCTCGGGAGCGCTTTGCTTTCTATAAGAGTTCGTCTAGGCTTGTCCTTTGCTACAAATAGGATTGGGACACCTTGCTGCACTTAGTTATTTTGTTACTTGTTACCCGTTACGAATTATCTTACCACACAACTATCTGTTACCGATAATTTTAATGCTTGCAGAGAATACCTTGCTGAAAACCGCTTGTCATTTCCTTCTTCTCCTCGTTGGGTTCGACACTCTTACTTATCGAAAGGACTACGATATATCACCTATATTTATGGGTCATCATATACCTACTAGTTTGATGAGGTGTCCTAACCACACATCAACGCACACCATCTAATCTGGTGTCCTCACCAAGCCGCCCCGCACCGAGTCGAGAGGACCAGCTGGTCTAGTAGATTCTTAGCACGCATCGCATGCGCATGCTCCCAAATCCGCCGCTGCCATCTTCCACTGTCCCAATTATAGGAGAGATCAACGCATTGACCTTGCCAGGCCCACTTTTCATTGACACCGCCACGGCATCAAATAGCGCCACCACCCTACGAGCATCCATCAACACACATCCAACGCCAAGATGCGTTGCATCAGGAGAGAATTGGACACATATGAGTCCATTATTGCCCGACTACCACAGAGAATATGGCCAATCAAAGTTATGATAATTAGTTCAGCCTTTATAAGAAAATACATGAGCTTCACGCGAAGTACTCGCATGACATAGTTCCGGGTTTTGGCATTACTGGAATCAAATCCATTCAGTAGTAAGAATGATTTTAAGTTAACATTGTTTTATTCACAAGAAATCATTTTAACATTGTGTACCGACAAAGAACTGGCATGCGACTGCCTCTCTTATGTCGCCCCCGTGGGCGGCTTGCGAGAGGAAAATCTAGCCGCAGTCGAAAGACCACCCACCACAGCTGCTCCCCATGCTACCGCCGGTGTGTGCAGCCGGGCAAAGCCCGTGCAGCGTCGACAGCGGCGGGGCCATTAGTCCCTTTCGCGCAGGCTCGAGCGGCGCAGGTGTCTCGATCTGTCGGTGACTAGAGCTCGGCACGGCGAGGTGCGCCGAGGAGCACGAGTAGGGCGAGCTTGCGAGGCTCTGGTGTCATGCCGGGTGCAAGGAGACGGTGCGGGACTACGGCGATCTGGCGCCGTCGCCGGTGCTACCAGGGCCTTGAGCGCCCGGGCGGGCACGGGTGGCTCGTTGCCGCGGTAAGCGCCCTTGGCGGCGGTGTGGCGGGTGAGGGAGTCCTGAATTAGGGGGTCATTGGGTGTTTGGTCTATTCGATATGGGCCGAACTGACGGGCCGTGAAGACAAAGCAGAAGACTATCCCCCGTGTCCAGGTAGGACTCCTATGTGCGTAGAACGGCAAGTTTGGTGTCCGGGTGTAATACTTTCTTCCTTTGCAAACCGACTGAAAGGATCGATATGGTTGACTAGAGGGGGGGTGAATAGGGAACTAACAATTTTTAGCCTTTCTTTACCAAATTAAAGTTAGCATCAAAATAGGTTGTCTAGATATGCAACTAGGTGAGCAACCTATATGACGCAACAACAACTAGCACACAAGCAAGCAAGGGATATAACACAATATAAGCTTGCACAAGCAAAGGTAAGAGATAACCAAAAGTGGAGCCGATGGAGACGAGGATGTGTTACCGAAGTTCCTTCCCTTTGAGAGGAAGTACGTCTCCGTTGGAGCGGTGTAGAGGCACAGTGCTCCCCAAGAAGCCACTAGGGCCACCGTATTCTCCTCACGTCCTCACACAATGCGAGATGTCGTGATTTCACTATTGGTGCCCTTGGAGGCGGCAATCGAACCTTTACAAACAAGGTTGGGGAAATCTCCACAACTTAATCAGAGGCTCCCAATGACACCACGAAGCTTCACCACAATGGAATATGGCTCCGCGGTGACCTCAACTGTATAGGGTGCTCAAGCACCCAAGAGTAACAAGATCCGCAAGGGATTAGTGTGGGGAGTCAAATTTCTCTTGGTGGAAGTGTAGATCGGGGCCTTCTCAACCAAACCCTAGAAAATCAATAAGTTTGATTGGCTAGGGAGAGAGATCGGGCAAAAATGGAGCTTTGAGCAACAATGGAGCTTGGGGAAGGAAGAGATGGTCTTCTTGGGGAAGAAGACCCCCTCTATATAGTGGGGGACAAGATCCAACCGTTACACACCTACTCAGCCCGCGAGACGCGGTACTACCATACAGCTCCGCGATACTACCGCAAGGCGCTATGGTACTACCACACCTTGATGTGGTACTACCGCTCGTGCGGTAGAAGATAGGTGAGGTCCTATTGCACTAGGCAACGAGCGGTATAACCGACGGAGCGGTACTACCGCACGCCCCTGTGGTACTACCATAGGGCAGGGCTCAACAAGGATGGGAAAAAGCATGGACTAAATAAGTTTCGTCCGTGACTACTTCCGCTGAGTTTGGGACGTGCAAAAATCTGGCACGGTACTACCGCTCGCAGGGAGCGGTACTAATGCGTAGGGGCAGAAGTAAAAAATTACTTCCACACCTACTTCCACGCGCGCCAGCATTTTGGGCTTGGTACTACCGCTCGCGAGGAGCAGTACTACCACATGACGTGGTACTACCGCAAGCCCGGGCGGTACTACTGCTCCCTTGAGCAGTACTACCGCACGCCACAGAACCTATAGCACTAGGAGGCCTTCATCCCGCAGCGACAAAGATAAACGGATGGTGCTCCAATGAAGCGAAGGAAAGGTGGTGTAAAGGAACATATGTGTACGTGATGATTCCACCCTAAAATTTTCAAAGCGGACCCCCTCTTAATAGTATGGCTTTCCTACGACTCAAATCCATCGAAAAGAAACATCAAGAACCGTCGTCTTTGATAGGCTCCGAGGGGCGGTGAATCGTCTTGTGCCTAGACATGAGATATCTGAAATGCTCAATGCACATGATTAGTCCGCAAATGCATTGTCATCAATCACCAAAACCACATAGGGAGAAATATGCCCTTACAATCTCCCCCCTTTTCGTGGATTGATGACAATACGGGATTTGCACATAAGGATATAACATGAACATAAGCAAACCCAACATCTATAAAATATAGATAGGCTCCCCCCTAAATGTGTGCAGTCTATAGATCTGCTTTGGACTGCACGACACACATGCTAGGATCAACACTCCCCCTATATTTTATAGACAAGGCAATCCTTGCAACAATATAAGTGACACTAAGCATGGATGCAAGGTAAAGTAAGTGAGCATGAAGTAAAGGGCACAGGATAATCAAAAGCTCACAATCTACTAAACATACTAGACAATAAGATAAGCTTGAGGGCATATGTCTCACACCATATGATATTACCTGATGTTGATTTCCAAGCGACGACACTTTCATGCCCGGCAGCTCAGCAGTGGGTGTGCAAAGCCCAGATTCTCATGACCACCTTGTACAATCCACATTTATCCTTATTGGTCGTCTTTGCTATCAAAAGTGCGCACCTTCATGGAAAGTATGTTGGGGAACGTAGCATGCAATTTCAAAAAAATTCCTACGATCACGCAAGATCTATCAAGAAGATGCATAGCAACGAGACGGGTAGAATGTGCCCATGTACCCTCGTAGACCAAAAGCGGAAGCGTTAGGTTAACGCGGTTGATGTAGTCGAGCGTCTTCACGATCCAACCGATCCAAGTGCTGAACGTACGGCACCTCCGTGTTCAGCACACGTTCAGCTCAATGACGTCCCTCGAGCTCTTGATCTAGTAGAGGGTTGAGGGAGAGTTCCGACAGCACGATGGCATGGTGACGGTGATGGTGATGTGATCCACGCAGGGCTTCGCCTAAGCACTACAACAATATGACCGGGGGAGTAAACTGTGGAGGGGGCACTGCACACAGCTAAGAAACAACTGTTGTGTCTTTGGGGTGCCCCCTCCCCACGCATATAAAGGAGGGGGGAGGAGGAGGCCGGCCCAAGGGGGGCGCGCCAAGAGGGAGGAGTTCTACTAGGACTCCCTTCATAGTAGGATTCGGCCACGCTTTCCTTCCAACGGAGAGGGGAAAGGGGAAAGGAGGGAGAAGGAGAAGGAAAGAGGGGGGTCGCCCCCCTCCCCTTGTCCAATTCGGATTGGGCAAGGGGGGCGCGCGCCACCTCCCGTGGCCTGTGTCCTCTCCTCCACTATGGCCCATTAGGCCCATTAACTTTCCCGGGGGGTTCCGGTAGCCTCCTAGTACTCCAAAAAATCCCCGAACCTTATTGAAACCATTCCGGTGTCCGTATATAACCTTCCAATATATCAATCTTTACCTCTCGACCATTTAGAGACTCCTCTTCATGTCCGTGATCTCATCTGGGACTCCGAAAAAACTTTAGTCACCAAAACACATGACTCATAATACAAATCGTCATCGAACGTTAAGCGTGCGGACCCTACAGGTTCGAGAACTATGTAGACATGACCGAGACACATCTCCGGTCAATAACCAATTGCGGAACCTGGAGGCTCATATTGGTTCCTACATATTCTACAAAGATCCTTATCGCTCAAACCGCATACCAACATACGTCACTCCCTTTGTCATTGGTATGTTACTTGCCTGAGATTCAATCGTCAGTATCCTCATACCTAGTTCAATCTCATTACTGGCAAGTCTCTTTACTCATTCTGTAATGCATCATCCCGCAACTAACTCATTAGTCACATTGCTTGCAAGGCTTATAGTGATGTGCATTACCAAGAGGGCCCACAGATACCTTTTCGATACTTAGAGTGACAAATCCTAATCTCGATCTATGCCAACTCAACAAACACCTTCGGAGACACCTGTAATTCGCGGAATTTGGGCTCATCATCGCTTCCTCATAGTTCGTAGGTTCGTCATGGTCTAGTAACATGACTTCCAGAACAGGATTATCGTACCACTCTAGTGCGGATCATACTCTGGTTGACCTACGAGGTTCGGTAGTAACTTGATCTGAAGTTTCATGATCATCATAATTAGCTTCCTCACTAATTGGTGTAGGAATCACTGGATCTGATTTCTGTTATGAACTACTTTCTAATTCCAGAGAAGGTACAATTACCTCATCAAGCTCTACTTTCCTCCCACTCACTTCTTTTGAGAGAAACTCCTTCTCTAGAAAGGATCCATTTTTAGCAACGAATATCTTGCCTTCAGATCTGTGATAGAAGGTGTACCCAACAGTCTCCTTTGAGAATCCTATGAAGACACATTTCTCCGATTTGGGCTCGAGCTTATCAGGTTGAAGCTTTTTCACATAAGCATCGCAACCCCAAACTTTAAGAAACGACAGCTTAGGTTTCTTGCTAAACCATAGTTCATATGGTGTCGTCTCAATGGATTTAGATGGTGCCCTATTTAACGTGAATGCAGCCGTCTCTAAAGCATAACCCCAAAATGATAGCGGTAAATCGGTGAGAGACATCATAGATCACACTATATATAATAAAGTATGATTACGACATTTAGATACACCATTATGCCATGCTGTTCCAGGTGGCGTGAGTTGCGAAACTATTCCACATTGTTTCAAATGAAGACCAAACTCGTAACTCAAATATTCTACTCCACGATTAGATCGTAGAAACTTTATTTTCTTGTTACGAGTATTGGGCTTTATTATCCACTTTTATATTATTTTTGGGACTAACCTATTAACCGGAGGCCCAGCCCAGAATTGTTGTTTTTGCATGTTTTAGGGTTTCGAAGAAAAGGAATATCAAACAGAGTCCAAACGGAATGAAACCTTCGGGAACATGATTTTGTCAACGAACAAGACCCGGGAGACTTGGACCCTACGTCAAGAAAAAAAGAGGAGGCCACGAGGTAGGGGGTGC
>NC_041386.1:482980617-482987287 GCF_002162155.2 Triticum dicoccoides
CCCCTGTTGCTCCACTGACGTACTCCTTCCTCCTATATATATCTACGTACCCCCAAACGATCAGATACGGAGCCAAAAACCTAATTCCACCACCGCAACTTTCTGTATCCACGAGATCCCATCTTGGGGCCTGTTCTGGAGCTCCGCCGGAGGGGGCATCGATCACAGAGGGCCTCTACATCAACACCATAGCCCCTCCAATGAAGTGTGAGTAGTTTACCTCAGACCTATAGGTCCATAGTTAGTAGCTAGATGGCTTCTTCTCTCTTTCTGGATCTCAATACAATGTTCTCCCCCTCTCTTGTGGAGAACTATTCGATGTAATCTTCTTTTTGCGGTGTGTTTGTTGAGACCGATGAATTGTGGGTTTATGAGCAAGTCTACCTTTGAATAATATTTGAATCTTCTCTGAATTCTTTTATGTATGATTGGTTATCTTTGCAAGTCTCTTCGAATTATCAGTTTGGTTTGGCCTACTAGATTGATCTTTCTTGCAATGGGAGAAGTGCTTCGCTTTGGGTTCAATCTTGTGGTCTCCTTTCGCAGTGACAGTAGGGGCAGCAAGGCACGTATTATATTGTTGCCATCGAGGATAACAAGATGGGGTTTTCTTCATATTGCATGAGTCTATCCCTCTACATCATGTCATCTTGCTTAAGGCGTTACTCTGTTTTTAACTTAATACTCTAGATGCATGCTGGATAGCGGTCGATGAGTGGAGTAATATTAGTAGATGCAGGCAGGAGTCGGTCTACTTGTCTCGGATGTGATGCCTATATACATGATCATACCTAGATATTCTCATAACTATGGTCAATTCTGTCAATTGCTCAACAGTAATTTGTTCACCCACCGTAGAATACTTATGCTCTTGAGAGAAGCCACTAGTGAAACCTATGGCCCCCGGGTCTATCTTCATCATATTAATCTCTTACTACTTAGTTATTTCCTTTGTTATTTACTTTGCCTTTATTTTACTTTGCATCTTTATCATAAAAATACCAAAATATTATCTTATCATATCTATCAGATCTCACTCTCGTAAGTGGCCCTATAGGGATTGACAACCCCTATTTGTGTTGGTTGCGAGGATTTATTTGTTTTATGCAGGTACGAGGGACTCGCGCGTAGCCTCCTACTGGATTGATACCTTGGTTCTCAAAAACTGAGGAAAATACTTACGCTACTTTGTTGCATCATCCCTTCCTCTTCGGGGAAAACCAACGCAGTGCTCAAGAGGTAGCAAGAAGGATTTCTGGCGCCGTTGCCGGGGAGGTCTACGCAAAAGTCAACATACCAAGTACCCATCACATACCCTTATCTCCCGCATTACATTATTTGCCATTTGCCTCTTGTTTTCCTCTCCCACACTTCACCCTTGCCGTTTTATTCGCCCTCTCTCTCTATCCTCCATCTCTTTTTCTATTTGCCTCTTTTTGCTCGCTTGTTTTTTGTTTGCTTGTGTGTTAGTTTGCTTGCTTGTCATGATGGCTCAAGATAATACTAAATTGTGTGACTTCACCAATACCAACAATAACGATTTTATTAGCACTCTGATTGCTCCTCTTACCGATGCTAAATCTTGTGAAATTAATACTGCTTTGCTTAATCTTGTCATGAAAGATCCGTTTTCTAGCCTTCCTAGTGAAGATGCCGCTACCCATCTAAATAGCTTCGTTGATTTGTGTGATATGCAAAAGAAGAAAGATGTGGATAATGATATTGTTAAATTGAAGCTATTTCCTTTTTTGCTTAGAGATCATGCTAAAGCTTGGTTTTCGTCTTTGCCTAAAAATAGTATTGATTCATGGAATACGTGCAAAGATGTTTTTATCTCTAAGTATTTTCCTCCCGCTAAGATCATCTCTCTTAGAAACGATATTATGAACTTTAAGCAACTTGATCATGAACGTGTTGCACAAGCTTGGGAGAGAATGAAACTAATGATACGTAGTTGCCCTACTCATGGTTTAAATTTGTGGATGATTATACAAAAATTTTATGCCGGATTGAATTTTGCTTCTAGAAATCTTTTAGATTCGGCCGCGGGAGACACTTTTATGGAAATCACTTTAGGAGAAGCTACTAAACTCCTAGATAATATTATGGTTAATTATTCTCAATGGCATACTGAAAGATCTACTACTAAAAGGTGCATGCGATACAAGATATTAATGTTTTGAGTGCAAAGATGGATGAACTTATGAAATTATTTTATAATAAGAGTGTTTTTTCTGATCCTAATGATATGCCCTTGTCTACTTTGATTGAGAATAATAATGAATCTATGTATGTGAATTTTGTTGGTAGGAACAATTTTGGTAACAACGCATATAGAGGAAATTTCAACCCTAGGCCATATCCTAGTAATCCCTCTAATAATTATGGTAATTCCTACAACAATTCTTATGGGAATTATAATAAGATGCCCTCTGATTTTGAATCTAATATTAAAGAATTTATTACTTCGCAAAAGAATTTTAATGCTATGATTGAAGAAAAATTGCTTAAGATTGATGATTTGGCTAGGAACGTTGATAGAATTGCTCTTGATGTTGATTATTTGAAACTTAGATCTATTCCACCTAACCATGATATCAATGAGTCTCTCAAAGCCATGAGAATTTCCATTGATGAGTGCAAAGAAAGAACTGCTAGGATGCGTGCTGAGAAAGATGCCTTTATAAGAGCGTGTTCTTCTAGTTCCTATGAAAATAAAGATGAAGATCTAAAAGTTATTGATGTGTCCCCTATTAAATCTTTGTTTTGCAATATGAATCTTGATAATGATGGGACTGAATATGATCCACCTTTACCTAGAAGGCGTTCTAAGAATTCGGAATTTGTTAATCCTGATGCTAAATTTGATAAAAGTGGGATTGAAGAAATTAAAACCCTAGATGTTGCTAAACCCACTATTATGGATTTCAAGGAATTTAACTATGAAAATTGCTCTTTGATATATTGTATTTCCTTGTTGCAATCCATGCTAAATTCTCCTCATGCTTATAGTCAAAATAAAGCGTTACTAAACATATCGTTGATGCCTTGATGCAATCTTATGAAGAAAAACTTGAATTGGAAGTTTCTATCCCTGGAAAACTTTATGATGAGTGGGAACCAACTATTAAAATTAAAATTAAAGATCGTGAATGATATGCTTTATGTGATTTGGGTGCTAGCGTTTCCACGATTCCAAAGACTTTGTGTGATTTCTTAGGTTTCCGTGATTTTGATGATTGCTCTCTAAACTTGCACCTTGCGGATTCCACTATTAAGAAACCTATGGGAAGAATTACTGGAGTTCTTATTGTTGAAAATAGGAATTATGTGCCCGTAGATTTTATTGTTCTTGACATAGATTGCAATCCTTCATGTCCTATTATTCTTGGTAGACCTTTCCTTAGAATGATTGGTGCAATTATTGATATGAAGGAATGAAATATTAGATTCCAATTTGCATTAAAGAAAGGCATGGAACACTTTCCTAGAAAGAAAATTAAATTACCTTATGAATCTATTATAGAGCCACTTATGGATTGACTACCAAAGATGGCAATACCTAGATCTTTTCTTGCTTGTTATGCCTAGCTAGGGGCGTTAAACGATAGAGCTTGTTGGGAGGCAACCCAATTTTATTTTTATTCTTTGCCTTTTGCTCCTTTTTAGTAATAAATAATTTATCTAGCCTCTGTTTTGGTTGTGTTTTTTTGTGTTTAATTAGTGTTTGTGCCAAGTAGAACCGTTGGGAAGACTTGGGGAAAGTCTTGTTGAACTTGCTGTAAAAACAAACAGAAACTTTAGCGCTCACAAGAACTGCTGTCATTTTTATTTGGAAAGCTATATTTGGTTAATTCTTTTTGAAGATGATTAATAGATAAATTACTCACGTCCAGCAATTTATGTTAGAATTTTTGGGGTTCCAGATCTTGCGCTAGCTACAGATTACTACAGAGTGTTCTGTTTTTGACAGATTCTGTTTTCGTGTGTTGTTTGCTTATTTTGATGAATCTATGGCTAGTAAAATAGTTTATAAACCATAGAGAAGTTGGAATACAGTAGGTATAACACCAATATAAATAAATAATGAGTTCATTACAGTACCTTGAAGTGGTCTTTTGTTTTCTTTCGCTAATGGAGCTCACGAGATTTTCTAATTTAAGTTTTGTGTTGTGAAGTTTTCAAGTTTTGGGTAAAGATTTGATGGATTATGGAACAAGGGGTGGAAATAGACTAATCTTGGGGATTCCCATGGAACCCCCAAGATAATCTAAGGACACCTAAAAGCCAAAGCTTGGGGATGCCCCGGAAGGCATCCCCTCTTTCGTCTACTTCTATCGGTAACTTTACTTGGAGCTATATTTTTATTCGCCACATGATACGTGTTTTGCTTGGAGCATCTTGTATTATTTGAGTCTTTATTTGTTAGTTTACCACAATCATCCTTGATGTACACACCTTTTGAGAGAGCCATACATGATTTGTAATTTGCTAGAATACTCTATGTGCTTCGCTTATATCTTTTGAGTTATATAATTTTGCTCTAGTGCTTCACTTATATCTTTTAGAGCACAGTGGTGGATTTGTTTTATAGAAACTATTGATATCTCATGCTTCACTTAGATTATTTTGAGAGTCTTAAAATAGCATGGTAATTTTCTTAAAATCCTAATATGCTTGGTGTACAAGATTAATAATAAAACTTTCTTATGAGTGTGTTGAATACTATGATAAGTTTGATACTTGATAATTGTTTTGAGATATGGAGATGGTGATATTAAAGTCATGCTAGTTGAGTAGTTGTGAATTTGAGAAATACTTGTGTTAAAGTTTGTGATTCCCGTAGCATGCACGTATGGTGAACCGTTATGTGATGAAGTCGGAGCATGATTTATTTATTGATTGTCTCCCTTATGAGTGGCGGTCGGGGACGAGCGACGGTCTTTTCCTACCAATATATCCCCCTAGAAGCATGCGCGTAATACTTTGCTTTGATAGCTTGTTGATTTTTGCAATAAGTATATGAGTTATTTATGACTAATGTTGAGTCCATGGATTATACGCACTCTCACCCTTCCACCTTTGCTATCCTCTCTAATACTGTGCACCTTTCGCCGGTATCATACACCCACCATATACCTTCCTCAAAACAGCCACCATACCTACCTATTATGGCATTTCCATAGCCATTCCGAGATATATTGCCATGCAACTTTCCACCGTTCCGTTTATTATGACACACTCCATCATTGTCATATTGCTTAGCATGATCATGTAGTTGACATCGTATTTGTGGCAAAGCCACCGTTCATAATTCTTTCATACATGTCACTCATGAGTCATTGCATATCCCGGTACACCGCCGGAGGCATTCATATAGAGTCATATTTTGTTCTAAGTATCGAGTTGTAATTGTTGAGTTGTAAGAAAAATAAAAGTGTGATGATCATCATTATTAGAGCATTGTCCCAGTGAGGAAAGGATGATAGAGACTATGATTCCCCCACAAGTCGGGATGAGACTCCGGACTAAAAAAATAAAAAAATAAAAGAGGCCATAAAAAATAGAAAAGGCCCAAATAAAAAAATGAGAGAAAAAGAGAGAAGGGACAATGCTACTATCCTTTTACCACACTTGTGCTTCAAAGTAGCACCATGATATTCATAGTAGAGAGTTTCTCATGTTATCACTTTCATATACTAGTGGGAATTTTTCATTATAGAACTTGGCTTGTATATTCCAATGATGGGCTTCCTCAAAATGCCCTAGGTCTTCATGAGCAAGTAAGTTGGATGCACACCCACGTAGCTTCTTTTTGAGCTTTCATATACTTATAGCTCTAGTGCATCCATTGCATGGCAATACCTACTCACTCACACTGATATCTATTGATGGGCATCTCCATAGCCCGTTGATACACCTAGTTGATGTGAGACTATCTTCTCCCTTTTGGTCTTCTCCACAACCACCACTCTATTCCACCTATAGTGCTATGTCCATGGCTCACACTCATGTATTGTGTGAAGATTGAAAAGGTCTTGAGAATGTCAAAAGTATGAAACAATTGCTTGGCTTGTCATCCGGGTTGTGCATGATTTAAATATTTTGTGTGGTGAAGATGGAGCATAGCCAGACTATATGATTTTGTAGGGATAACTTTCTTTGGCCATGTTATTTTGAGAAGACATAATTGCTTTGTTAGTATGCTTGAAGTATTATTATTTTTATGTCAATATTAAACTTTTGTCTTGAATCTTTCGGATCTGAATATTCGTACCACAATTAAGAAGAATTACATTAAAATTATGCCAAGTAGCACTGCGCATCAAAAATTCTTTTTTTATCATTTACCTACTCAAGGACGAGTATGAATTAAGCTTGGGGATGCTTGATACGTCTCCAACGTATCTATAATTTTTGATTGCTCCATGCTATATTATCTACTGTTTTGGACATTATTGGGCTTTATTATCCACTTTTATATTATTTTTGGGACTAACCTATTAACCGAAGGCCCAACCCAGAATTGCTGTTTTTGCCTGTTTTAGGGTTTCGAAGAAAAGGAATCTCAAACGGAGTCCAAACGGAATGAAACCTTCGGGAACGTGATTTTCTCAACGAACAAGACCCGGGAGACTTGGACCCTACGTCAAGAAAGAAAATAGGAGGC
>NC_041386.1:482987708-483026401 GCF_002162155.2 Triticum dicoccoides
TCCTCCTATATACACCTACGTACCCCCAAACGATCAGATACAGAGCCAAAAACCTAATTCCACTGCCGCAACTTTCTGTATCCACGAGATCCCATCTTGGGGCCTGTTCCGGAGCTCCGCCAGAGGGGGCATCGATCACGGAGGGCTTCTACATCAACACTATAGCCCCTCCGATGAAGTGTGAGTAGTTTACCTCAGACCTACGGGTCCATAGTTAGTAGCTAGATGGTTTCTTCTCTCATTTTGGATCTCAATACAATGTTCTCCCCCTCTCTTTTGGAGAACTATTTGATGTAATCTTATTTTTGTGGTGTGTTTGTTGAGACCGAAGAATTGTGGGTTTATGATCAAGTCTATCTATGAATAATATTTGAATCTTCTTTGAATTCTTTTATGTATGATTGGTTATCTTTGCAAGTCTCTTCGAATTATCAGTTTGGTTTGGCCTACTAGATTGATCTTTCTTGCAATGGGAGAAGTTCTTAGCTTTGGGTTCAATCTTGCGGTGTCCTTTCCCAGTGACAATAGGGGCAGCAAGGCACGTATTGTATTGTTGCGATCACGGATAACAAGATGGGGTTTTCTTAATATTGCATGAGTCTATCCCTCTACATCATGTCATCTTGCTTAAGGTGTTACTCTATTTTTAACTTAATACTCTAGATGCATGCTGGATAGCGGTCGATGAGTGGAGTAATAGTAGTAGATGCAGGCAGGAGTTGGTCTACTTGTCTCGGACACGATGCCTATATACATGATCATACCTAGATATTCTCACTACTATGCTCAATTCTGTCAATTGCTCAACTGTAATTTGTTCACCCACCATAGAATACGTATGCTCTCGAGAGAAGCCACTAGTGAAACCTATGGCCCTCGGGTCTATCTTCATCATATTAATCTCCTACTACTTAGTTATTTCCTTTGTTATTTACTTTGCCTTTATTTTACTTTGCATCTTTATCATAAAAAAACCCAAAAATATTGTCTTATCATATCTATCAAATCTCACTCTCGTAAGTGGCCTTATAGGGATTGACAACCCCTATTTGTGTTGGTTGCGAGGATTTATTTGTTTTGTGCAGGTACGAGGGACTCACGCGTAGCCTCCTACTAGATTGATACCTTGGTTCTCAAAAACTAAGGGAAATACTTACGCTACTTTACTGCATCATCCCTTCCTCTTCGGGGAAAACCAACGCAGTGCTCAAGAGGTAGCACGAGCCTCAACACTCATGGTACCGCATACACTAGTATGTATTATTTCCAACAAGTCAGTTGCTCGCTCCATTGTTCCAGAGAACGGAGTCTTAGTCATCTTGCCCATGAGGAATGGTTCGCAAGCATCTAGTGATTCATAATCAAGTGATTCCAAAAGTCCATGAGCATGGAGTTTCTTCATGTGCTTTACACCAATATGACCTAAACGGCAATGCCACAAATAAGTTGCATTATCATTATTAACTTTGCATCTTTTGGCTTCAATATTATGAATATGTGTATCACTACAATCGAGATTCAACAAAAATAGACCACTCCTCAAGGGTGCATGGCCATAAAAGATATTACTCATATAAATAGAACAACCATTATTCTCTGATTTAAATGAATAACTGTCTCACATCAAACAAGATCCAAATATAATGTTCATGCTCAACGCTGGCACCAAATAACAATTATTCATGTCTAAAACTAATCCCGACGGTAGATGTAGAGGTAGTGTGCCGACGGCGATCGACTTTGGAACCATTTCCCACACGCATCGTCACCTCGTCCTTAGCCAATCTTCGTTTAATCCGTAGCCCCTGTTTCGTGTTGCAAATATGAGTAACAGAACCAGTATCAAATACCCAAGTGCTACTATGAGCATTAGTAAGGTACACATCGATAACATGTATATCAAATATACCTTTCACTTTGCCATCCTTCTTATCCGCCAAATACTTGGGGCAGTTCCGCTTCCAGTGACCAGTCCCTTTGCAGTAGAAGCACTCAGTTTCAGGCTTAGGTCCAGACTTGGGCTTCTTCCCAGGATTAGCAACTTGCCTGCTATTCTTCTTTAAGTGCCCCTTCTTCCCTTTGCCATTTTTCTTGAAACTAGTAGTCTTATTAACCATCAACACTTGATGCTCCTTCTTGATTTCTACCTCTGCAGCCTTTAGCCTCGCAAAGAGCTCAGGAATTGTCTTTTCCATCCCTTGCATATTACAGTTCATCATGAAGCCTTTATAGCTTGATGGCAGTGATTGAAGAACTCTGTCAATGACACTATCATTAGGAAGATTAACTGCCAGATGAGTCAAGTGGTTATGGTACCCAGACATTCTGAGTATGTGTTCACTAACAAAACTATTCTCCTCCATCTTGCAGCTATAGAACTTGTTGGAGACTTCATATCTCTCAACTCCGTCATTTGCTTGAAATATTAACTTCAACTCCTGGAACATCTCATATGCTCCATGATGTACAAAACGTCTTTGAAGTCCCGATTCTAAGCCGTAAAGCATGGCACCCTGAACTATCGAGTAATCATCATCTTTGCTCTGCCAGATGTTCATAACATCTGGAGTTGCTCCTACAGCAGGTCTTGCACCTAGCGGTGCTTCCAGGACGTAATTCTTCTACGCAATAATGAGGATAATCCTCAAGTTACGGACCCAGTCCATGTAGTTGCTACCATCATCTTTCAACTTAGCTTTCTCTAGGAATGCATTAAAATTCAAGGGAACGGTAGTACGGGCCATTGATCTACAAAAACATAGATATGCAAAAAACTATCAGGTACTAAGTTCATGATAAATTAAAGTTCAATTAATCATATTACTAAAGAACTCCCACTTAGATAGACATCCCTCTAGTCATCTAAATGATCACGTGATCCATATCAACTAAACCATGTCTGATCATCACGTGAGATGGAGTAGTTTCCAATGGTGAACATCACTATGTTGATCATATCTACTATATGATTCATGTTCGACGTTTCGGTCTCAGTGTTCCGAGGCCATATTTGCATATGCTAGGCTCATCAAGTTTAACCCGAGTATTCTGCACTTGCAAAATTGGCTTGCACCCGTTTTATGTGCACGTAGAGCTTATTACACCCGATCATCACGTGGTGTCTCGGCACGATGAACTGTAGCAACGGTGCATACTCAGGGAGAACACCTATACCTAGAAATTTAGTGAGCGATCATCTTATAATGCTACCACCGTACTAAGCAAAATAAGATGCATAAAAGATAAACATCACATGCAATCAAAATATGTGACATGATATGGCCATCATCATCTTGTGCCTTTGATCTACATCTCCAAAGCACCGTCATGATCTCCATCGTCACCGGCTTGACACCTTGATCTCCATCGTAGCGTCGTTGTCGTCTCGCTAACTATTGCTTCCACGACAATCGCTACCGCTTAGTGATAAAGTACATCAATTACATGGCGATTGCATTTCATACAATAAAGTGACAACCATAAGGCCCATGCCAGTTGCCGATAACTGTTAGAAAACATGATCATCTCATACAACAATTTATATATCATCACGTCTTGACCATATCACATCACAACATGCCCTACAAAAACAAGTTAGACATCCTCTACTTTGTTGTTGCAAGTTTTACATGGCTGCTACGAGCTTCTAGCAAGAACTGTTCTTACCTACGCATCAAAACCACAATGATTTTTCGTCAAGTGTGCTATTTTAACCTTCAACAAGGACCGGCCGTAGTCAAAATCGATTCAACTAAAGTTGGAGAAACAAACACCCGCTAGCCACCTATGTGCAAAGCACGTCGGTAGAACCAGTCTCATGAACGCGGTCATGTAATGTCGGTCCGGGACGCTTCGTCCAACAATACCGTCGAATCAAACTAAGACGTTGGTGGTAAGCAGTATGACAATTATTGCCCACAACTCTTTGTGTTCTACTCGTGCATATCATCTACGCATAGACCTGGCTCGGATGCCACTGTTGGGGAACATAGCATGCAATTTCAAAAAATTACCTACATTCACGCAAGATCTATCTAGGAGATGCATAGCAATGAGATGGGGAGAGTGTGTCCACGTACCCTCGTAGACCGAAAGCAGAAGCGTTAGGTTAACGCGTTTGATGTAGTCAAACATCTTCACGATCCAACCGATCCAAGTACCGAACATATGTCACCTCCGTCTTCAGCACACGTTCAGCTCGATGACGTCCCTCGAGCTCTTGATCTAGTAGAGGGTCGAGGGAGAGTTCCGACAGCATGATGGCATGGTGACGATGATGTGATCCGCGCAGGGCTTTGCCTAAGCACTACGACAATATGACCAGAGGAGTAAACTGTGGAGGGGGGCATCACACACGGCTAAAAACAACTATTGTGTCTTTGGGGTGCCCCCTGCCCACGTATATAAAGGAGGAGGGAGGAGGAGGCCGGACCAAGGGGGCACGCCAAGAGGGGGGAGTCCTACTAGGACTCCGTCCCTAGTAGGATTCCCTCCCCCTTTCCTTCCAACTGAGAGGGGGAAAGGGGAAAGGACGGCGGAGGAGAAAGTATGTCTAGAGGGGGGTGACTAGACTGCTTGACCAAATAAAAATCTAGCCTTTTCCCAATTTTATGTTTTGGCAGATTTTAGCAACTTAGCACAAGTCAAGCAATCAACCTACACATGCAAGTCTAAGAGTATAGCAGCGGAATGTAAAACATTGCAAATGAAGGTAAAGGGAGGAGTTTGGAGGGAGCAAACGCAATGTAGTCACGGAGATTTCTAGCGTGGTTCCGATAGGTGGTGGTATCGTACATCCACGTTGGTGGAGACTTCAACCCACGAAGGTTAACTATTACGCGAGTCCACGGAGGACTCCACCCACGAAGGGTCCACGAAGAATCAACCTTTTCTATCCCACCATGGCCATCGCGCATGAAGGACTTGCCTCACTAGGGTAGATCTTCATGAAGTAGGCGATCTCCTTGCCCGTAGAAACTCCTTTGTTCAACTACACAATCTTGACGGAGGCTCCCAAGTGACACCTAACCAATCTAGGAGACACCACTCTCCAAAAGGTAATAGACGGTGTGTTGATGATGAACTCCTTGCTCTTGTGCTTCAAATGATAGTCTCCCCAACACTCAACTCTCTCTCGCTGATTTGGATTTGGTGGAAAGATGATTTGAGTGGAAAGGAACTTGGAGAAGGCTAGAGATCAAGGTTCATATAGTTGGAATGGAATGTCTTGGTCTCAACACATGAGTAGGTGGTTCTCTCTCAGAAAATGAATGTTGGAAGTGTAGGCATGTTTTGATGGCTCTCTCCTTGAATTAAGAGTGGGTGAAGGGGTATATATAGCCTCCACACAAAATCTAACCGTTACACACAAATCACCAAACTTGGTGGGACCGAATCATGAAACTCGGTGAGACCGATTTAGTTCAAAATGTGAACATTAGGATTTTTGGTGGGACCGACATGTCAACTCGGTGGGACCGATTTCATTAGGGTTAGGGCATAACGTAATCTCAGTGAGACTGATTACACAAACTCGGTGGGAATGGTAAAAAGCTAACTAGAGAGTTGGTCAGGCAAACTCAGTGGGACCGATTCACTCATCTCGGTGAGACCGAAACGTTACGAAAGGGAAACAGAGAGTTTGCAATACGAACTCGGTGGGACCGACCGCTCATCTCAGTTGGACCGAAACGTTACGAAGGGAAATAGAGAGTTTGCAATCCCATCTCGGTGAGACCCCTATCGGTGAGACCGAGGTGACTAGGGTTTGTGGCAGTGGCTATGTCAAGAAAACTCAATGGCGCCGGACGGAATGTTTCAGTGGGGCCGAGTTTGACTTTTGGTTTGGGACATATGTGGATATGAGAAAGTGGTTGAGGGTTTTGGAGAATATCACTAAGCATTTTGAGCAAGCAACCAATTAAGCAACACCTCATCCCCTTTAAATAGTATTGGCTTTTCCTATGGACTCAATGTGATCTTGGATCACTAAAAGTAAAATGTAGAGTCTTGAGCTTTAGAGCTTGAGCCAATCTTTTGTCCTTAGCATTTTGAGGGGTCCACATTTCTAATCCATGCCATGCCAATCATTGAGCTTTCCTGAAATATTTATCTTGAAATAGCATTAGCTCAATGAGCTGTATGTTGTTAATAATTATCAAAACCACCTAGGGATAGTTGCACTTTCATTAGGAGCTACCACCTGTGTCGTAGGTGTCCTCTCTGCCTTTTTGGTGTCTCGATGACAAAGGGGGAGAGAGTAGGATTTGCGAGTCTTGTGTCTTGTTGCTTCCGTTTCGTTGAACCTTCGTCGCTTGACATAAGGGTTGAGCTTCCTTCAAATCAAAAACTCCGCTTGAGGCATTTCATCCATGCCGAAATTTGGCTCTTTGAACTTCCTAGCTTTGGTCTTGACATGGCGTTGTGGGGGCACTGGAGCCCTCAGGAGCTTCTTGGTTGCGCAACTGCTTGGAGCTCGTGTCACGGCTGGGATTCGAGCGCCTGGCATTGGAACCAGAGCCACCACCTATGACACAGAACACAAACACACGAGAAGAGCGAGAAGGATTATTGCAAAGACCACGACCAAAACCGAATGAAACAAGTATAAATGAGATTGAGTGTGACAAAACAAAGTAATTTCTATGTCAACGGTAGTACTGCACCATGAGGCAGAAGTAAAAAGTTGCATCTGCTTTAGCCGTGGTAGTACTGCGCCGGGCTGGCACGGTAGTACCGCGCCTAGAGTGGAAGTAATTTTTTACTTCCATGCGCCGGGCGGTAGTACCGCTCCAGCGGAGAGGTAGTACCGCACGGGGCGGATCTTGCTAGAACAGGCGGTAGTACAGCTCCGGGAAGAGCGGTAGTACCGCATAGGTTGAATCTCGCCAGAAAGGATCTAGGAACATCCGTAAATTTGGATCGGTACTACCATTGATCAAAACTACATTGTTGCAACACACCAAATATCATATCTACTACACTAGCACTCCCCTACAATCTCCTCTTGCAAAGATTTAGCCAAAAATCTCAAGAACTACACATGCATCTCCCAAACCTAGAAATACAACAACGGGGCACAAAGAGAGGGACTAAGGAAGATATCGGGTTCCATGGCAAGATGGCGAGGTGGGGATCGATCCCAACGGTTGGAATGCGAGGAGAGTGGCCAGAGATAGAGATCCGACGAGGTCCTTCAACGATGTTCTTGGGTAGGAGAGAGAGACGCTGTGAGGGGTAGAGATGAATCGGTATGGGGGAGTTGGAACTCCCCCTGCCCGCTCTTAATCCCCTTACGCTCGTGACATCATGGTAGTAGTGCGGGTCATCGCGATAGTACCGCTCGGGCGGAAGTACCACACACAGGACGGTAGTACCGCTCTTCCAGCGATAGTAAAAAATTACTGCCGTGATGGAAGCGGTACTACCGTGCCTGGGGCGCAGCTGTGCAAGCACAGAAGCAACCCATCTCCAACAGTAGTACCGTGGCTTGCCACGGTAGTACCGCAAACCCAAGAAAGTGCATGTTTCCACAAAATAGAAAAAACACGGCCTTTGCAATGCAAACTTCAAGCAACCGAACACGCAAACGAGCACACACGAGGCAACTCAAACACAAACACGGCTCAAAAGAAGGCAAAAGACAACGAGGACCAAAATCGAACCAAAACCTCTCAAAGAGAGAGGGCGGTGGCCGGAGCCACCTATGTTTGAGTCAATTGGTATGGCACCGCGAAGAATTATCCTTGGGTCCATGACCAATACTCGTCTTTGAAGCACAAGTACCATAAAAAATGGCTAATGTGAAAGATTTGATCGATTTATGCATAATGGGGGGAGGGAGAGTTCATTGAGAACAATGCTCCCCCTATGTCCATGCCTACACCTAAAACAAGACATCAAGATGAGTATGGTGGGGTGTGCAAAGGTTCAAGCCACATTGCTCAAATCAATGATATTTAGCTCATGCCTTAAGTCGCGAAATCTTCACTAAAAAAAGACACATCTGTGACATTTTGGGCCGAATGATTTTTTTCAGTCATGCTTATGACACTTCTATGACGATAATTGTGACAAAACCCGACATCATCATAGATGTGGTGGGATCCTACTTCTATGACAAAAAATCATGACAGAAAATGGGCTTTTCGTCCAGGGCAGGCCGGAGACGCAGCTGCATGACATTCTTTGGGTCGTCCATGACAGAAAAAACCATGGTAGAAACAAGGGCGAGGAAAATATCGGGGAGGTCCTGGTTACGGTGGGTGGTCGGGGCCGAGCGATGCACGGAGGTTTGCGTATTTCTCCCGTACACACGTGTGCGAGGCGTTGCGGTCTAACTGAACCCAAGCAAGGCGTTGGGCTCTAATTGAACCCGAGCGATTTCACTAGCTACGTTACTGAACCTCGATTGATCCCTTGTTGTTAACTGGACCTGGGTGATTCCTTCGCTACTTCTACTAACTAAAGCCGATCGATGCTGCCTCTTAATGAACCGTGAGCGTTGATGGGGGGGTGGATGAACAGTTCCCGGTGGGTGGGGGTTGGATGAATAGGACCCCGTGGTAGTAGAGGCCGTTGCCGCTGGATGAACAAGACCCTGGTCGAGCCGGTTGGGGTGGATGAACAGGACCCCGTGGAGGGCTGGATGAACAGGACCCCGTGGAGGGCTGGTTGAACTGTATCCGGTGGAGGGCTGGATGAATAGTAGCCCATGGAGGGGTGGTGGAACAGGACTCCGTGGAGAGGGCTGGTTGAACAGTAGCCGGTGGAGGAGCGGTGGAGGCTGGATGAACAGGAGCCCGTGGATGAACATTCGCAGGTGGAGGCTGGAGGAGGTCGACGGTGGATGAACAATAGCCCGTGGAGGCTAGAGGAGGTTGACGGTGGAGATGAACAGTATCCCGTGGAGTCCTGTTTTGCGGTACGCCACACCCCTCCCGATGAACAGGACCCCTATTTCGACCATAGCGCTCCAACACAAGTCTGTTTCCTCCATTTTGCGGTACGCCACACCCCTCCCGATCAACAGGACCCCGTTTCGACCATAGGAGGTCCAAGAGAAGTCTGTTTCCTCCGTTCTGCAGTATGCCAGACCGGTCCCGATGAACAGCATCCCGTTTTGACCGTGGCCGGTCGAACACAAGACCGTTTCCTCCGTTCTGCGGTATGCTAGGCCTCATTTCAATCGGCTGTTCTGTCCAAGCCGATTGGCTCCCGACAAACATGACGACGACGCAGTTTCTCCGTTCTGACCCATCCATGTACACGAGCCCTGGCCGTACGTATGCGCGAGGAGGCATTCGAGACCCCGCCCGTATGTACGTACGTGGCCATATTTTCTTTCTTGTACCCTGGCTATATGTACGTGTACATGCTACATGCGCGCCTCTACTACGACACGTGCACGCCTATACTACAACACGTGCCCTTCCTTACATAGCCATGGTTCATCGCTGCAGCCTGCAGACAGACCGATCGTATGTACGTACACGTTCATGACCAGAATAACAACGCTACGTACGCTTCAACCAGGTGGGTCCCGACTGCCAGGCACTTCCTTGCGTGCGAAGATGTAGCTGGTGGGTCCCAACAGTCAGGGGGAAACATTTTTTTCACGAAATACGGTGGCCCATCCGGTGGGTCCTTGCTGTCAGGTGGAGGAATCATTATTTTGCGTGTAATAAGGAGGCACTTCCTAGCTGCGGTCGTGGACCCAGCCGTCAACCTCTCCACATATAGTACTCTTCCGATGGAAGTCGTTCGTTGACCACATTGACCACGCCGCGCTGAGAGCACCAAGGCGGTGGATGATGGTGAGGCCTGGGAAGGGGATGACGCGAAGCCGGGGAAGACGTGGCAGTGGATGCCCACGTGGAGAGGAGTACGAGGGTTTACTGGTTCGGCTTCGGTTTGAGGCTGGCGTCGCCGCAGAATAATAGGGGGTGTGGGTGAGTAGAGGGATAGCCTGACCAGCGGTGGGAGTAGTAGGGGGCGGCTAGGCCTCCGCGGTAGCACAGCCGGCCACGGGAGGCAGGTGCAGGCGGCACGACCAACGCTGGTTTGGGCAGCTGGAGCAAGAAGACCAGAGGTTGAAGAAGCACTACGGCCGTTGGATGGACATCATACGGTCATTGGAGCTAGAATCATTCATATTGACTAAGTTGACAAAGCCCTCCATCCACGTCAACTTAGTAGGCCCACAAGTTAGCCTCCCATATGGTGGGTCCCAGCTAGCAGGGGAGTATTCATTTTTTGTGCGTAATAAAGAGGCACTTTCTTGCGTGCGAAGATATAGCTGCTGGGTTTGAGCTGTCAGCTGGGGCAACATTTTTTCGCAAAATAAGAAGGCCCTTCTGGTGGGTCCCAGATGTCAGGTGGAGTAATCATTATTTTACGTGTAATAAGGAGGCATTTCCTTATGTGCGGCCGTGGAGACAGCTGTCAGCCTCTCCATGTACAGTCCACTTCCGATGGATGTCGTTCGTTGACCACATTGACCATGCCGTGCCGAGAGCACCAGGGCGGTGGACAACGGTGAGGCCTATAAAGGGAACGAGACGGAGCCGGGGAAGACACGACAGTGGCTACCCACATGGTGGGGAGTACGAGGGTTGACTGGTTCGGCTGCCGTCACCGGAAAATAACAGGAGGTGTCGGTGTGTAGAGGGATACCCAGGCCAGGGATGCGAGTATGGTGGGGCCGTGAGGCCTGCCCGGCAGCACAGCCGGCCACGGGAGGCGGGAGCAGCCGGTTCTGCCGGCGCTGGTTTGGGCGGCTGGAGCACGAAGATCAGAGACTAAAGAAGCACGATTGCTGTTAGATTGACATCTAACGGTCTGACGCTGGTAGAGTCGATTGTTGACTAAGTTTATTTTTTGAGAAACCTTGTGTACGCATGGACTTAGTAGGCCCACAAGCCAGCCTCCAAATCAGTGGCAGACAACATAGAGCCCATTTGCTAGTTTTTTAATAATTTGCAGCCCATTTGCTAATTCTTAAGTAATTTATTACATCCCATTTTTTGCCGAGGACCATGGTCAAAAAGTTCAACCTTATTTTGCATATTTCGGTGGAGTCCAAACTGTTGTAATCCCGAAATGATAAACATTTATTTTTTAAGAACTTATTGATTTACCATAAAAATCATTTTGTTTTTGTAAGCAAATAAGACGTGGGACAATTGAGTTGGTTTAAGGGAAAACCAGTGGTAACAAAATCAACACTGGGAGGGAAAACAACAACAGAAATAAGGATGCAAATATGAAAAGGGAACTTTATGTATTTTCAATATAATGATACGTGCATATTGATGTCTCTTGAAGCCACATCGGTATTTCCCACAGAGGAAGGGATGATGCAGCACAGTGGCAGTGGGTATTTCCCTCATATATGAAACCAATGTTATCGAACCAGCAGGAGAACCAAGCAACCCAACGTAAACCGCCCCTGCACACAAATAACAAATCCTCTCAACCCGACGTGTTAAAGGGGTTGTCAATCCCTTTCGGGGTACCACGCCTCAAGTGGCAAACGGACGTGAGATAAATTTGTAGTAAATTGATAGATCGAATGCTAAATAAAATAAATAAAGAAAAATTGCAGCAAGGTATTTTTGGTTTAATAGATCTGAAAATAAATGCAAGAGAAAAGTAGATCGCAAAGGCAAATATATGAGAAAGAAGACCCCGGGGCCGTAGGTTTCACTAGTGGCTTCTCTCGAGATAAATAGCAAATGGTGGGTAAACAAATTACTATTGGGCAATTGATAGAACTTCAAATAATTATGATGATATCCAGGCAATGATCATTATATAGGCATCACGTCCAAGATTAGTAGACCAACTCCTCCCTGCATCTACGACTATTACTCCACACATAGAACGCTATCCAACATGCATCTAGTGAAGGAAATATGCCCTAGAGGCAATAATAAAGTTGTTATTTATATTTCCTTATATCATGATAAATGTTTATTATTCATGCTAGAATTGCATTAACCGGAAACTTAGTACATGTGTGAATACATAGACAAACAAAGTGTCCCTAGTATGCCTCTACTTCATTAGCTCGTTAATCAAAGATGGTTAAGTTTCCTAGCCATGGACATGTGTTGTCATTTGATGAACGGGATCACATCATTAGAGAATGATGTGATGGACAAGACCCATCCGTTAGCTTAGCATAATGATCGTTCAGTTTTATTGCTACTGCTTTCTTCATGACTTATACATGTTCCTCTGACTATGAGATTATGCAACTCCCGAATACCGGAGGAACACCTTGTGTGTTATCAAACGTCACAACATATCTGGGTGGTTATAAAGATGCTCTATAGGTGTCTCCAATGGTGTTTGTTGAGTTGGCATAGATCGAGATTAGGATTTGTCACTCCGTGTATCGGAGAGGTATCTCTGGGCCCTCTCGGTAAAGTACATCACGATAAGCCTTGCAAGCAACGTAGCTAATGAGTTAGTTACGGGATGTAGCATTACAGAACGAGTAAAGAGACTTGCCGGTAACGAGGTTGAACTAGGTATTGAGATACTGACGATCGAATCTCGGGCAAGTAACATACTGATGACAAAGGGAACAATGTATACCGTTATGCGGTTTGACCGATAAAGATTTTCATAGAATATGTAGGAGCCAATATGAGCATCCAGGTTCCGCTATTGGTTATTGACCGGAGACATGTCTCGGTCATGTCTACATATTTCTCAAACCCATAGGGTCCGCAAGCTTAACGTTCGGTGACGATCGGTATTATGAGTTTATGTGTTTTGATGTACCGAAGGTAGTTCGGAGTCTCGGATTTGATCATGGACATGACGAGGAGTCTCAGAATGGTCGAGACAAAAAGATTGATATATGGAAGCCTATATTTGGACATCGAAATGGTTCAGAGTGGTTCGGGCATTTTTCCGGAGTACCGGGAGGTTACCGGAACCCCCCGGGGAGTATATGGGCCTTATTGGGCCTTAGTGGAATAGAGGAGAGGGAAGGGAAAAGAGGGAGGCGCGCCGCCCAAGCCCAATCCGAATTGGGAGGGGGGCTGGCCCCCCTTTCCTTCCTCCCTCTCTCCTCCTTCCTTCCTCTCCTACTCCTACTTGGAAGGGGGAATCCTACTCCCGGAGGCAGTAGGACTTCCCCAGGGCACGCCATAGAGAGGGCCGGACCTCCCCCTCCTCCACTCCTTTATATACGGGGGAGGGGGGCACCCCATGGACACACAAGTTGATCATTGATCTTTTAGCCGTGTGCGGTGCCCCCCCCCACCATAATCCACCTCGGTTATATCATAGCAGTGCTTAGGCGAAGCCCTGTTCCGGTAGCATCATCATCACCGTCATCACGCCGTCGTGCTGACGAAAATATCCCTCGAAGCTCTACTGGATCGTGAGTTCGCGGGACGTCACCAAGCTGAACGTGTGCAGATCGCGGAGGTGACGTACCTTCGGTGCTAGATCGGTCGATCGTGAAGACGTACGACTACATCAACCGTGTTGTCATAACGCTTCCGCTTACAGTCTACGAGGGTACATAGACGATACTCTCCCCTCTCATTGCTATGCATCACCATGATCTTGCGGGTGCGTAGGAATTTTTTTGAAATTACTGTGTTCCCCAACGGTGGCATCCGAGCTAGGTCTATGCGTAGATGTTATATGCACGAGTAGAACACAAAGGAGTTGTGGGCGTGAGTATATATGTATTGCTTGCCGTCACTTGTTGATTCTTGATTCAGCGGTATTGTTGTATGAAGCAGCTCAGACCGACATTACGCGTACGCTTACGCGAGACTGTTTCTACCAACGTGCTTCACACGCAGGTGGTTAGTGGGCGTATGTTTCTCCAACTTTAGTTGAATTGGATTCAATGAACATGGTTCTTTCTGAAGATCAAAAAGCAATCACTATACCGCGTTGTGGTTTTTGATGTGTAGGTAAGAACGGTTCTTGCTTAGCCCATAGCAGCCACGTAAAACTTGCAACAACAAAGTAGAGGACGTCTAACTTGTTTTTGCAGGGCTTTTTGTGATGTGATATGGTCAAGACGTAATGAGATATAAGTTGTTGTATGAGATGATCATGTTTTGTTGGAGTTATCGGCAACTGGCAGAAGCCTTATGGTTGTCTCTTTATTGCATAAGATGCAAGCGCCAAATAATTGCTTTACTTTATCGCTATGCAATAGCAATAGTTGCAAGAGCAATAGTTGGCGAGACGACCATGTGATGACACATTGATAGAGATCAAGATGATGGCGATCATGGTGTCATGCCGGTGATGATAGAGATTATGACGGTACTTTGGAGATGGAGATCAAAGGCGCAAGATGATCATGGCCATATAATGTCACATATTTGGATTGCATGTGATGTTTATCCTTTATGCATCTTATTTTGCTTAGTTCGGCGGAAGCATTATAAGATGATCTCTCACTAAATTTTAATGTATAAGTGTTCTCCCTGAGTATGCACCGTTGCGACAGTTCGTCGTGCCGAGACACCACGTGATGATCGAGTGTGATAAGCTCTACATTCATATACAATGGGTGCAAGCCAGTTTTGCACACGCGGAATAGTCAGGTTAAACTTGACGAGCCTAGAATATGCAGATATGGCCTCAGAACACTAGAGACCGAAAGGTCGAGCGTGAATCATATAGTAGATATGATCAACATAATGATGTTCGCCATTCAAAACTACTCCATCTCACATGATGATCGGACATGGTTTAATTGATTTGGATCACATGATCATTTGTATGACTAGAGGGATGTCTATCTAGGTGGGAGTTCTTAAGTAATATGATTAATTGAACTTTAATTTATCATGAACTTAGTCCTGATAGTATTTGCATAACTATGTTCTAGATCAATAGCTTGCAATATAGCTCCCCGTTTTTTATATGTTCCTAGAGAAAAATAAGTTGAAAAATGTTAGTCGTAATTATGCGGACTAGCTCCATGATCTGAGGATTATCCTCATTGTTGCACAGAAGTATTATGTCCTTGATGCACATATAGGCGACAGACCTATTGCGGGAGCAGATGCAGACGTTATGAACGTTTGACAATGCTCAGTATGATGACTACTTGATAGTTTAGTGCACCATGCTTTACGGCTTAGAACCGGGACTTCAAAAATGTTTTGAATGACATGGAGCATATGAGATGTTCCAAGAGTTGAAATTGGTATTTCATACTCATGCCCATGTCGAGAGCTATGAGACCTCTGACAGTACTTTGCCTACAAGATGGAGGAGACAAGCTCAACAAGTGAGCATGTGCTCAGATTGTCTAGGTACTACAATTGCTTGAATAAAGGGGGAGTTAATCTTCCAGATAAGATACTAATTAACAAAGTTCTCTAGTCACTATCACCAAGTTAGTAGAACTTCATGATGAACTATAATATGCAAGGGATGACGAAAGTAATTCCCGAGCTCTTCATGATGCGGAAATTGGCGAAGATAGAGATCAAGAAAGAGCATCAAGTGTTGATGGTTAACAAGACCACTAGTTTCAAGGAAAGGGCAAAGGGATCGAAAGGGAACTTCAATAAGAATGACAATGTCACACCCAAGCTAGTTCATGCATTAGAGTGTTGCATCATGTCTATTCTTCATCAGAAACTTGAAATGGGGATGACAGAACCCCCAGCCCCCTCTGAAACCAACTAGGGTTACTAAAAATATTTTCAATGAACCTGAAATGCCCTTCTAAAATGCCCATCATTTTTGTCTTGGTTCAGAACCTCTGCCAAAAGTGGTGCACATTTTCCTAGGCCATCTTAGGGTTTTGAATTAAATCATAAATATTTGAATTTGGGCATTTAAAATTATATAAAATATTTAAATGCTCAAATAACTCCAAACTAAAATGTTTCATGTTGGAAATAATCCAACTATGGACCAGGAGTCGTTTGGTGATTTTAGGAGTAGCCTAAGTATTTTATTTAATTCAACAAAGTTGTAGAAGTATTAAAAAAAACAGAAAACAGAAAAAAAAATGGAAAAAGCTTACCTGGCGCCCAGCACCCGGCCCACCTGCCGGCCCAGCCCAGCACCGCGCCAGCGAGCTGCTTGCCGGCCAGGCAGGCAGGCAGGTGCTCGACGGCGAGCACCGCATGGGTGCCACGCACCTGCTCGCCGCCTCGCCGCCTCCCTCGCCCGGCTAACGCCGTGAATCGGCCTCTCTCTCTCTCCCGAACCTCCCAGACACCCCCTCTCCTCTCCAGCTCCTCTCCCTCACTCTCCCACGCCATGGCCGACGCCATCGCCGCCACCCCCTCGCCGTAGCCACGCCCTCCGTCAACCCCACGCCGTGCCGCCGTGTCCAGGAGCTCCGCCGCCGTCCACTTCATCGAGCTAGCCGAGCCCCGTGTGCTCGTGCGGCCCGAGACCACCGCACCGACCTCGCCCGAGCTCGCCGTCGCCGGAGATCCCCTTCAACGCCGTCGCCGCCTCAGCTCGTCCCCGACCCCGCCGGTGGCCTCTACGGGAGCGCTGTGAGCCTAGCTACCCCTCCGACCCTCCCTCTCTCATTCCCGAGCCGTGTAGCCACCGCACGAAGATCACACGCACGCACCGCCGCGGATCTCGTCGCCGACGTGCTCCCGGCCATCCTCCGGCCAACCCGCGGTGTCCAACGCACTCACCACGCTGCGTTGGGCCCAACCGTGCACTTCCCGCACCTTCCCGCACACCCTAGGCCGAGTTCGCTTTCACCCGAACTCCGGTGGCCGCCAAAGTCGTCGCCGGCGCCAACTCCGGCCACCCCGACCCCAACGGACTCCACCAAGAGCTGCGGCTCGTCCTCAGCTCCACTCCGGTGGTCTCCGTGACCCATTTGGTGGCCGAAACGGCCAAAACCACTCCCGCCGCCGCGTCGGGATCGCCGGCGGCTAAACGCCGGCGCCGCTGGCGTTGACTTTGACCACGGGTGGGCCCTAGTTGACTCCCCTGAGTCAACGACAGGTGGGGCCCAGCCCTGTTAATTAAACAGGTTTAGTTTTAATTAAACTTTAATTAATTTAATCACCCTGACATGCGGGACCCACTGTCAGGTTTGACCCGGACGTGTTCTGTTGACCTGCTGATGTCACACTGACGTCAGGCTGACGCAATAATTGATTTTCTGGAATTATTCTAATATAGGAAATTCCAGAATATAATTTAAACTTCAAAAATTCATAACTTTTATTCTGTAGCTCCAAATCAGACAAATTATATATGAAAAATGATCAGAAAAATCCAATCTATCCATCTGTACTATTTTCATGCATGACTAAACAAGTTAACTTGATGTTTAATGCAGAATAAGGAAAACACTTTAAAGGGCCATGTTTGAGTTTGAAATTTGAATCTTTGATTCAAATTGGTTCAAACCCTTCTGGTTTTAGTTGCATTAGCCCAACACACTCATATTGCCATGTTTCATGCATGCATCATATTGTTGCACATTGTTTGATGATGGTTGTGTATCGGTGTCCTTTGCGACAGGTTCTGCCTCCGAGGAGTATCGTGATTACCCTAACGAAGAACCGTATCAGTGCATCGAACCATCAGGCAAGCAACCAACCATTTGATCATATCGATACAATCCCATGTTCTCGCTCCTGCTCTCTTTTACTGCATTAAGACAACGCGTTTCAAACTGCTGTGTGCTACGGTAGTTGAACCCACTTCCTCTGCATGACCTGTCATTGCCACAGTAACTAGATGAAACCCACTAGCATGTGTAGGAGTTGATTGAGCCATATGTATGTGTTGTTCCTACCTTGCTATGCCTGCTATGCTTAGAGTAGTGTCAGGTCTGGTTCATCTGGGTGATGGACTAGAGTGAAATGATTATGTCGATAATGAAAGTGGTGTGGTGAACATGATTTGGTAAAGGTATCGATGAGAGGCCATGTAGGAGTACATGGTGGGTTGTTTCATTGAAGCCAACCTTAAGCACTGAGATCTGTATGTGTGATTTAAGATTCAGCTACTACCATGCATTGTGCCCGAAACCAATGGACCCTCTCGACTTCTTAGTCACCCTAGTTCTCTGTCCAGGAGTTGCAAGTAGTTTCCGGTGTTTGTAGTATACTGGAGGCCGTGGACAGCGCTGACCGTAGGGGTGGGCTGTGATGCGGTAGGTACGTGGCACGGTGTACCGAATACCCGTTAGGTATCTCGGGAACCCTGTTCACATCGTTTGGGGCTGTGAGCGATACCTCGGCCGGATCTCCTCATGGATGGAACCCGAATAGGCGATAAACCTGGACTAGAGACTTAGGTGATTAGGTAGGTCGTGGCCGACACCCACGTTGGGCTTCCGCTTGAAGGTTGCCGAGTACATGTCGTGTAAACAACGGTAAGTGGTGAGAGCGTGTATGAAGGAGTACACCCCTGCAGGGTTAACATGATCTATTCGAATAGCCGCGTCCGCGGTAAAGGACTACTTGGTTGCCTATACAGTTCATAGACAAGTAAATGGAAACTACTAAAAGCCTCAAGATAAGTGTGAGTGCCGAGGATGGCTCTTCCGTAGGAAGACGGAGGCGGATCCTCGGTAGTGTATTGAATTGGTGAGTAGTGGACTCGTGTACGCAAAACCATTTCAAGTTGGAGTCTCGTAGGTTAGCCTAGCCAAGAGTCAAAGCTGGCTTGCTGCAATAACTCCACAAACCCTTCTTGATAATATGCATGTATGTAGGATCTGATGTAAGTCTTGCTGGGTACCTTTGTACTCATGTTGCTATAATTTACATTTTTACAGAAGACGCTGCAACCCCTTCTGATGGGTTCTACATAGACGTTGACATCAATGACTAGGCTAAGGCCTAGGTGGTGATCATGAGCTTGTGAAGAACCACGTAGTATAGCTATGCTTTCCAAGCCTCTTTTATTTTACTAGTTGTCTGTACTCAGACAAGTTACTTCCGCTGCTGGTTTGTATGACTGTATGACCTGAATGCTGGGTCGTGAGACCCGTACCTTTGTGTGTGTTATGTATGGCTCTCTGAGCCTTAAATAAAGTACTTGTGTCGTAGAGTCATGTTGTGATGCTTTGTTGTATTTGCACATATCGAGCATATTGTGTGTATGATTGAAATGCTTGGTATGTGTGGGATCTGACTATCTAGTTGTTTATCTTTAGTAGCCTCTCTTAGCGGGAAATGTCTCCTAGTGTTACCGCTGAGCCATGGTAGCTTGCTACTGCTCTGGAACACTTAGGCTGGCCGGCATGTGTCCTTCCTCGTTCCGGTGTCTGTCCCTTCGGGGAAATGTCACGCATTGAGTACCGGAGTCCTGTTAGCCCACTACAGCCCGGTTTACCGGAGTCCTGCTAGCCCAGTGCTACAGCCCGGACCCACTTGCTGTTGACCAACACGTTCGAGGCTGGGTCATGAATGCTGTCCCTGTAAGTCTGTGCCACTTTGGGTTTACGACTAGTCATGTCAGCCCGGGCTCCTTATCATATGGATGCTAGCGACACTATCATATACGTGAGCCAAAAGGCGCAAACGGTCCCGGGCAAAGGTAAGACGACACCCGTGGGGATACCGTGCGTGAGGCCGCAAAGTGATACGAGGTGCTACAGGCTAGATCGATGTGACATCGAGTCAGGGTCCTGACAGACAAGCAAGTTGTCACTTCCGTGAAGAAGCTCAAAGCTAGACCCAAGCTTGAAACTGAGTGCTTTTACTGCAAAGGAAATGATCACTGGAAGTGGAACTACCCTAGATACTTGGCGGATAAGAAGGATGGCAAAGTAAACAAAGGTATATTGCATATACATGTTATTGATGTGTACTTTACTAGTGTTTATAGCAACCCCTCGGTATTTGATGCTGGTTCAGTTGGTAAGAGTAGTAACTCGAAACGGGAGTTGCAAAATAAACAGAGACTAGTTAAGGGCGAGGTGATGATGAGAGTTGGAAGTGATTCCAAGGTTGATAAGATCACCATCGCACACTCCCTTTACCTTCGGGATTAGTGTTGAACCTAAAATAAATGTTATTTGGCATTTGCGTTGAGCATAAATATGATTGGATCATGTTTATTGCAATACGATTATTCATTTAAGTCAAAGAATAATTGTTGTTCTATTTACATGAATAAAACCCTCTATGGTCATACACTCAATATAAATGGTTCATTGAATCTCGATCATAGTAATACACATATTCATAATATTGAAGCCAAAAGATGCAAAGTTAATAATGATAGTGCAACTTATATGTGGCACTGCCGTTTAGGTCATATTGGTGTAAAGCGCATGAAGAAACTCCATGCTGATGGACTTTTGGAATCACTTGATTATGAATCAGTTGATGCTTGCGAACCATGCCTCATGGGAAAGATGACTAAGACCCCGTTCTCCGGAACAATGGAGCGAACAACTGACTTATTGGAAATAATATTTACTGATGTATGCGATCCGATAAGTGTTGAGGCTTGCAGCGGGTATCATTATTTTCTGACCTTCACAGATGATTTGAGCAGATATGGGTATATCTACTTAATGAAACATCAGTCTGAAAAATTTGAAAAGTTCAAAGAATTTCAGAGTGAAGTGGAAAATCATCGTAACAAGAAAATAAAGTTTCTACGATCTGATCGCGGAAGCGAATATTTGAGTTACGAGTTTGGCCTTCATTTAAAAAAATATGGAATAGTTTCGCAACTCACGCCACCTGGAACACCACAGCATAATGGTGTGTCTGAACGTTGTAATCGTACTTTATTGGATATGGTGCGATCTATGATGTCTCTTACCGATTTACCACTATCGTTTTGGGGTTATGCATTAGAGACAGCTGCATTCACGTTAAATAGGGCACCATCTAAATCCGTTGAGATGACACCGTATGAACTATGGTTTGGCAAGAAACCAAAGCTGTCGTTTCTTAAAGTTTGGGGTTGCGATGTTTGTGGGTTGGAACGTAAGGCTCTTTTTACTCCTTTATCTTATGACATTCTGATCTGAGTCGGTCTATTCTTCCACCGGGGGTTAAGGAATTAGGATCTATTCTCTCTATCAGGATCACGTGTTACTAACCAGTAGTACCTTATAGGTTTGATGGATACAAGCCTAGTTCAGCTCTTCTACCACGTTATGTTGTTAGGATGGATTCAGAACTTTGATATGATGATGTTAAGTGTGTATGAAATCCTTTGTCAAATGTCTCAAAATGCTTCTTGAGCATTTACAGCTGTTATGCTGCCGAAATTTTGTTAGAAATTCTAATGCCTTTGCATTATGATTGTGTTTTCAGATGGCCACTCGCGATCTCAATCAAGTGGTTCACCTGACTCGATGCCTAGATGTACCCGGTCATACCGCCATGTTGGTCAGGGTAATGACTGAGGCTGGATACCGTTGGTATCCTGAGTACACGGTCGAAGAGCAATTCCGAGACTTTAATCAAAGTCAGTATCTCTGCACTGTCAGGATATTTCCATCTTATCCTGGGTCCACCGAGCCCCTTCACTGCTCCTATGGACTCGGGGTTACTATTGAGATGGCTGTGCAGGACGCCGCCTACTCTATGATGACCATTATGCGAGTCAGATCTGGTCTATTTCGGGACTCTGATTTCCGGTATATGCCAGGATCACTTCCGGGAGCACAAGGGTATCTCCAAGCTATCTATGCTGACCCCACCCAGGAGGATTCACGGACCCGCACCACTGCTGAGATGCTCGAAGATAAGGACCGTGAAAATCGGGCCTTGAGGTTAGAGCTCTTCAATACCCGTGCTGACCACTGGGCCACATTGACTCGGTTTGCACCGGCGGTGCAAGCTGGATATTCGGATATGCGCGATCTCTATCCTGTGAGATCTGCTCTGCCAGACGTGATGGGTTGGCGTGATGTAGGAGGCATCACCCCACCTCGTGGTCCCCGCAGGCCACCGTCTGTTGGTCCAAGACCTCATCCTAGCCCCTATGGTCCACAAGCTCCGCGAGATCATCTGTTTCCGGATGATCATGTTGAGCTTCCGGGCTATGGAGGTGACTTCTACGAGGACTACTACGGATCGGTCTGAGTTAGTAGTAGTATCACTAGTTCGTGTTAGTTGTGTCGTCTATCGTCCTGCGTGACTCGTGGGATATGACCTAGTTTGTATCGCCTTCCGGAGGTGTGGAAAAATAATGTATAGGAGCTTGGAATGCCTCCGATGAGATGTAACCCTCTTTTCACCGTAATAGTACCTTGTTTGGTCTTGTACTAAACCTTGTATGGTGTGTATGACGATGGAATAAAGAAGCAGTTTCTGTATCTACCTTGTCATACGGATGATCATCTTGCATTCCGAGTTATTCCTTACATTCTGTATCCTATGTTGGAACTTTATCATCCTGACTAAATCATTGTCTTGTTTACCTAGGATGGTCAACACGCGCACTAACCCTGCTCCCCAAGAGCAGGCCGAAGGCAGCGAAGTCAGGAATGCAAATCTGCCTCATCCTCCTTCCCTAGCCGAGGTTATGATGGAAGCCGAAAGAAACAAGCGGGAGACCAACCGTTTGTTGGAGCGTATTGAACAGAACACAGCACACCATCAGAGGACTAACGTGGTGTCACTCAGTGATTTCATCAAATTACATCCACCCACGTTCCACCACTCCGTCGAGCCTCTCGACGCTGATGACTGGCTTCGCAGTATTTCTCACAAACTGCGTTCTGCACTAGTAGCTGAGGCTGACAAGGTCACCTTTGCTGCATATCATCTTGAAGGCCCCGCCAGTCTATGGTGGGAGAATTATGGAGCTATGCGTCCAGCAGGCCATGCCACTACTTGGGCTGAATTCAGCGAGGCTTTCCGTGAACATCACATTCCGGAGGGTCTCATGGACCGTAAGCGTGAGGAATTTTGCAGTTTCACTCAGGGCCGACTCTCTGTGGATGCTTACAGCAGGGAGTTCGGTAACCTCGCATGATACGCAACTGAGGAAGTTTCTACTGATGCCAAGAAGCAAGCAAGGTTCCGTAAGGGGCTTAGTCCTGAGCTTCGCCGCGACCTCCGTCTGCATGAGTGCACATCCTTTCAGAAACTTGTTAACAAGGCCATCAGTGCTGAGACTGGTCAGACTGATTATGACGCAACACGCAAGCATGGCCGTGACGCGGGTTCCTCATCCGGTGCTGGTCCTCAGAAGCGCCGCGTATGGGTGCCCAACACCACCCTGCCACCCAGGTTCACACCGAGGCCATCCTTCCAGGCGCCTCGCCCCGTTCAACAGTTTACACCAGCCAAGCCCTATGGGGGTCCAACCAACAATGCTCCTCCACGTACCAGTTCCGTGACTTGTTTCAAGTGTGGGGAATCTGATCACTATATGCGTGAGTGTCCCCAGACCAACCCCAACCAATCTGCTAAAGTTGTTGGCCGTGGAAAGCCGACAGGGAAAGTGTTCCACGCCAAGCCGGCCACCGCTGCACGTGGCCATGTCAACTGTATCTCTGCCGAGGAAGCTCAAGAGGATCCCAACGTCGTTCTTGGTACGCTTCTTGTTAACTGCCACCCGGCATCTGTTCTTTTCGATACAGGAGCCTCTCATTCTTTTATATCCGAAAATTATGCTCGTTTGCATAACATCGCATTCTGTGACATGCCAACCTCTATGGTAATTCAAACTCCGGGATCCAAATGGCAAACTTCTAGAGTAAGCCATGGAAATGAAATCCAAGTCGACAGACTAGTTTTCCTCGCATCTTTGATAGCCCTCAAATCTTCAGATATTAATATCATTCTGGGTATGGACTGGATGTCAGTTCATCATGCCCAAATTGATTGCTTCACTAGGACTGTTCAACTTACCCATCCTTCGGGGAAGATAGTCAATGTCTTGACCCGAATAGCCAAGCGACAGTTATATTCTCTTAACGCCAGCCCTTTGCCAGACCTTGAGGACGTCCCGGTAGTCCGTGACTTTCCGGATGTCTTCCCAGAGGAATTGCCAGGTGTTCCACCCGACAGGGATGTTGAGTTCGTAATAGACCTCATTCCAGGAACCGTCCCGATTGCTAGAAGACCTTACAAGATGGCACCACTAGAACTAGCCGAGCTTAAGAAACAACTCGATGAGTCCTTGAAAAAGGGTTTCATCTGACCTAGTTCATCTCCGTGGGCTTGCCCCGTCCTCTTCGTCAAGAAAAAGGATGGTACGGACCGGATGGTTGTAGATTACCGACCTGTCAATTTGGTCACAATCAAGAACAAATATCCGCTCCCCAGGATCAATGACCTGTATGATCAGCTCGCTGGATCCTCAGTCTTCTCCAAGATGGATTTGAGGTTGGGCTACCATCAAATCAAAATCAGAAACGGGGACATTCCTAAAACGGCCTTTGTTACTCGTTATGGCCAATACGAGTACACCGTCATGTCCTTCGGCTTAACCAACGCTCCAGCCACCTTTTCTCGGTTAATGAACTCAATCTTCATGGAGTATTTGGATAAATTCGTCGTAGTTTATCTCGATGATATACTCATCTACTCCAAGAACGAGGAAGAACATGCCGAACATCTAAGGCTAGTGTTGAAGAAACTTCGAGAGCACCGCCTTTATGCCAAGTTTTCCAAATGTGAATTTTGGTTGTCAGAAGTGACCTATCTGGGTCATGTAATATCTGGTAAATGTATTGCTGTTAACCCTGAGCGAGTTCAAGCCGTCCTTAATTGGACTCCACCTGAATCGGTCAAGCAAGTTCGGAGTTTTCTGGGCTTAGCGAGCTATTGCCGTCGCTTTGTCGAAAACTTCTCCAAAGTTGCTAAACCTCTAACCGAACTCCTCAAGAAAGATAAGAAATTCGAATGGACTCCACAATGTGAGCACAGCTTTCAGGAACTGAAAAGACGCCTGACTTCTGCTCCCGTACTGGTACCGCCAGACTTCTCCAAGGACTTTGTTATCTACCGCGACGCCTCGCGACAAGGACTAGGCTGTATTCTCATGCAAGATCGACATGTAATTGCTTACGCCTCCCGGCAATTGCACCCACATGAGGAGAATTATCTTACTCATGATCTAGAGCTTGCAGCTGTAGTCTATGCACTTAAAACCTGGCGACGTTACCTCCTCGGTAATCGTTGCGAAATATTCACTGATCACCAAAGTCTGAAGTACATCTTCACCCAACCGGATTTGAATCTCAGGCAAAGACGTTGGGTCGAGTTGATCACAGATTTCGACTTAGGAATAACTTACACCCCAGGGAAAGCCAACGTCATGGCTGATGCGCTAAGTCGTAAATATTATTGTAACAACCTAATGTTACAACAAAGTCAACCGCTTCTCCATGAGGAATTTCGGAAGCTTAACCTTCACATTGTTCCTCAAGGTTTCCTTTCCACCTTGGTGGCGAAACCTACCCTTTCGGACCGGATCATCAAGGCACAAAAGGTAGATCCGGGAATCTCCCGCATCAAGAGAAACATCAAGAAAGGAATTGCGAATTGTTTCTCCATTAATGATCAAGGGGTCGTATACTTCGGGAATCGACTAGTGGTTCCCAAAGTGCGAAACCTGAGACGATTGATCCTTAAGGAGGCTCATGAATCTCCTCTCACCATTCATCCCGGTAGTACTAAGATGTATCAGGACCTACGCCAGAGGTTCTGGTGGACTAGGATGAAGAGAGAAATTGCTCAGTATATTGCTAATTGCGATGTCTGTCGTCGGGTAAAAGCAGAGCATCAACGGCCTGCTGGCACCCTTCAACCCTTAGCTATTCCTGAATGGAAATGGGATAAAATTGATATGGATTTCATTACCGGTTTTCCCAGGACCAAGAGAGGGAATAATGCTATCTTCGTCATTGTCGATCATCTTTCCAAAGTAGCCCATTTCCTACCTGTTCGTGAGAGTATAACTGCTAGTCAGCTGGCAGACTTATACATCTCCCGGATAGTGTCTCTCCATGGTGTTCCTTTGGAAATTAACTCGGATCGAGGAAGTCTTTTCACCTCTCGATTTTGGGAAAGTTTCCAAAATGCTATGGGAACCCGTCTCTCCTTTAGCACCGCTTTCCACCCTCAGTCGAGTGGTCAAGTGGAACGCGTCAACCAGATTCTAGAAGACATGCTTCGAGCCTCTGTTATCTCATTCGAAATGGGTTGGGAGAAGTGCCTTCCATTGTCCGAATTCGCTTACAACAACAGCTATCAATCTAGCTTGGGTAAAGCCCCTTTTGAAGTTCTCTATGGACGATGGTGTCGAACACCCCTTAACTGGTCAGAAACCGGGGAAAGACAATTCTTTGGCCCGGATATGATTCAGGAAGCAGAAGAGCAAGTTCGCATCGTTCGTGAAAAGTTGAAAACAGCCCAATCTTGTCAAAAGAGTCAATATGACCGAAAACATAAGGCTATGACTTTCGAGGTTGACGAGAAAGCTTACCTTCGGGTTACCCCTCTGAAGGGAACCCATCGTTTCGGTATCAAAGGCAAATTGGCTCCTCGTTACATTGGACCTTTTCGCATTCTCGCCAAACGAGGAGAAGTTGCCTACCAGTTGGAACTACCTCTGCACCTCTCCAGAGTCCATGATGTTTTCCATGTTTCTCAACTCAGGCGTTGCTTCTCGGATCCTATCCGTGGAGTGGACTACGAAACGCTTGATCTCCAAGATAATCTTACATATCGAGAGAACCCCATTCGTATCCTCGATCAGGCCGAGCGTACCACTCGACGTCATAATATCAAGTTTCTCAAAGTTCAATGGTCGCGCCATTCTGAGGATGAAGCAACTTGGGAAAGGGAGGATCGTCTTCGACTCGAGTATCCCGCCTTCTTCCCGGAGGAACCCAAATCTCGGGACGAGATTCTTTTGAGTGGGGGTGAGTTGTCACACCCTAGCTAGTTCATGCATTAGAGTGTTGCATCATGTCTATTCTTCATCAGAAACTTGAAATGGGGATGACAGAACCCCCAGCCCCCTCTGAAACCAACTAGGGTTACTAAAAATATTTTCAATGAACCTGAAATGCCCTTCTAAAATGCCCATCATTTTTGTCTTGGTTCAGAACCTCTGCCAAAAGTGGTGCACATTTTCCTAGGCCATCTTAGGGTTTTGAATTAAATCATAAATATTTGAATTTGGGCATTTAAAATTATATAAAATATTTAAATGCTCAAATAACTCCAAACTAAAATGTTTCATGTTGGAAATAATCCAACTATGGACCAGGAGTAGTTTGGTGATTTTAGGAGTAGCCTAAGTATTTTATTTAATTCAACAAAGTTGCAGAAGTATTAAAAAAACAGAAAACAGAAAAAATGGAAAAAGCTTACCTGGCGCCCAGCACCCGGCCCACCTGCCGGCCCAGCCCAGCACCGCGCCAGCGAGCTGCTTGCCGGCCAGGCAGGCAGGCAGGTGCTCGACGGCGAGCACCGCATGGCTGCCACGCACCTGCTCGCCGCCTCGCCGCCTCCCTCGCCCGGCTAACGCCGTGAATCGGCCTCTCTCTCTCTCTCCCGAACCTCCCAGACACCCCCTCTCCTCTCCAGCTCCTCTCCCTCGCTCTCCCACGCCATGGCCGACGCCATCGCCGCCACCCCCTCGCCGTAGCCACGCCCTCCGTCAACCCCACGCCGTGTCGCCGTGTCCAGGAGCTCCGCCGCCGTCCACTTCATCGAGCTAGCCGAGCCCCGTGTGCTCGTGCGGCCCGAGACCACCGCACCGACCTCGCCCGAGCTCGCCGTCGCCGGAGATCCCCTTCAACGCCGTCGCCGCCTCAGCTCGTCCCCGACCCCGCCAGTGGCCTCTACGGGAGCGCTGTGAGCCTAGCTACCCCTCCGACCCTCCCTCTCTCATTCCCGAGCCGTGTAGCCACCGCACGAAGATCACACGCACGCACCGCCGCGGATCTCGTCACCGACGTGCTCCCGGCCATCCTCCGGCCAACCCGCGGTGTCCAACGCACTCACCACGCTGCGTTGGGCCCAACCGTGCACTTCCCGCACCTCCCCGCACACCCTAGGCCGAGTTCGCTTTCACCCAAACTCCGGTGGCCGCCAAAGTCGTCGCCGGCGCCAACTCCGGCCACCCCGACCCCAACGGACTCCACCAAGAGCTGCGGCTCGTCCTCAGCTCCACTCCGGTGGTCTCTGTGACCCATTTGGTGGCCGAAACGGCCAAAACCACTCCCGCCGCCGCGTCGGGCTCGCCGGCGGCTAAACGCCGGCGCCGCTGGCGTTGACTTTGACCACGGGTGGGCCCTAGTTGACTCCCCTGAGTCAATGACAGGTGGGGCCCAGCCCTGTTAATTAAACAGGTTTAGTTTTAATTAAACTTTAATTAATTTAATCACCCTGACATGCGGGACCCACTGTCAGGTTTGACCCGGACGTGTTCCATTGACCTGCTGACGTCACACTGACGTCAGGCTGACGCAATAATTGATTTTCTGGAATTATTCTAATATAGGAAATTCCAGAATATAATTTAAACTTCAAAAATTCATAACTTTTATTCTGTAGCTCCAAATCAGACAAATTATATATGAAAAATGATCAGAAAAATCCAATCTATCCATCTGTACTATTTTCATGCATGACTAAACAAGTTAACTTGATGTTTAATGCAGAATAAGGAAAACACTTTAAAGGGCCATGTTTGAGTTTGAAATTTGAATCTTTGATTCAAATTGGTTCAAACCCTTCTGGTTTTAGTTGCATTAGCGCAACACACTCATATTGCCATGTTTCATGCATGCATCATATTGTTGCACATTGTTTGTTGATGGTTGTGTATCGGTGTCCTTTGCGACAGGTTCTGCCTCCGAGGAGTATCGTGATTACCCTAACGAAGAACCGTATCAGTGCATCGAACCATCAGGCAAGCAACCAACCATTTGATCATATCGATACAATCCCATGTTCTCGCTCCTGCTCTCTTTTACTGCATTAAGACAACGCATTTCAAACTGCTGTGTGCTACGGTAGTTGAACCCACTTCCTCTGCATGACCTGTCATTGCCACAGTAACTAGATGAAACCCACTAGCATGTGTAGGAGTTGATTGAGCCATATGTATGTGTTGTTCCTACCTTGCTATGCCTGCTATGCTTAGAGTCGTGTCAGGTCTGGTTCATCTGGGTGATGGACTAGAGTGAAATGATTATGTCGATAATGAAAGTGGTGTGGTGAACATGATTTGGTAAAGGTATCGATGAGAGGCCATGTAGGAGTACATGGTGGGTTGTTTCATTGAAGCCGACCTTAAGCACTGAGATCTGTATGTGCGATTTAAGATTCAGCTACTACCATGCATTGGGCCCGAAACCAATGGACCCTCTCGACTTCTTAGTCACCCTAGTTCTCTGTCCAGGAGTTGCAAGTAGTTTCTGGTGTTTGTAGTATACTGGAGGCCGTGGACAGCGCTGACCGTAGGGGTGGGCTGTGATGCGGTAGGTACGTGGCACGGTGTACCGAATACCCGTTAGGTATCTCGGGAACCCTGTTCACATCGTTTGGGGCTGTGAGCGATACCTCGGCCGGATCTCCTCATGGATGGAACCCGAATAGGCGATAAACCTGGACTAGAGACTTAGGTGATTAGGTAGGTCGTGGCCGACACCCACATTGGGCTTCCGCTTGAAGGTTGCCGAGTACATGTCGTGTAAACAACGGTAAGTGGTGAGAGCGTGTATGAAGGAGTACACCCCTGCAGGGTTAACATGATCTATTCGAATATCCGCGTCCGCGGTAAAGGACTACTTGGTTGCCTATACAGTTCATAGACAAGTAAATGGAAACTACTAAAAGCCTCAAGATAAGTGTGAGTGCCGAGGATGGCTCTTCCGTAGGAAGACGGAGGCGGATCCTCGGTAGTGTATTGAATTGGTGAGTAGTGGACTCGTGTACGCAAAACCATTTCAAGTTGGAGTCTCGTAGGTTAGCCTAGCCAAGAGTCAAAGCTGGCTTGCTGCAATAACTCCACCAACCCTTCTTGATAATATGCATGTATGTAGGATCTGATGTAAGTCTTGCTGGGTACCTTCGTACTCATGTTGCTATAATTTACATTTTTACAGAAGACGCTGCAACCCCTTCTGATGGGTTCTACATAGACGTTGACATCAATGAGTAGGCTAAGGCCCAGGTGGTGATCCTGAGCTTGTGAAGGACCACGTAGTATAGCTAGGCTTTCCAAGCCTCTTTTATTTTACTAGTTGTCTGTACTCAGACAAGTTACTTCCGCTGCTGGTTTGTATGACTGTATGACCTGAATGCTGGGTCGTGAGACCCGTACCTTTGTGTGTGTTATGTATGGCTCTCTGAGCCTTAAATAAAGTACTTGTGTCGTAGAGTCATGTTGTGATGCTTTGTTGTATTTGCACATATCGAGCATATTGTTTGTATGATTGAAATGCTTGGTATGTGTGGGATCTGACTATCTAGTTGTTTATCTTTAGTAGCCTCTCTTACCGGGAAATGTCTCCTAGTGTTACCGCTGAGCCATGGTAGCTTGCTACTGCTCTGGAACACTTAGGCTGGCCGGCATGTGTCCTTCCTCGTTCCGGTGTCTGTCCCTTCGGGGAAATGTCACGCATTGAGTACCGGAGTCCTGTTAGCCCGCTACAACCCGGTTTACCGGAGTCCTGCTAGCCCAGTGCTACAGCCCGAACCCACTTGCTGTTGACCGACACGTTCGAGGCTGGGTCATGAATGCCTGTCCCTGTAAGTCTGTGCCACTTTGGGTTTACGACTAGTCATGTCAGCCCGGGCTCCTTATCATATGGATGCTAGTGACACTATCATATACGTGAGCCAAAAGGCGCAAACGGTCCCGGGCAAAGGTAAGACGACACCCGTGGGGATACCGTGCGTGAGGCCGCAAAGTGATATGAGGTGCTACAGGCTAGATCGATGTGACATCGAGTCGGGGTCCTGACAGACAAGCAAGTTGTCACTTCCGTGAAGAAGCTCAAAGCTAGACCCAAGCTTGAAACTGAGTGCTTTTACTGCAAAGGAAATGATCACTGGAAGTGGAACTACCCTAGATACTTGGCGGATAAGAAGGATGGCAAAGTAAACAAAGGTATATTGCATATACATGTTATTGATGTGTACTTTACTAGTGTTTATTGCAACCCCTCGGTATTTGATGTTGGTTCAGTTGGTAAGAGTAGTAACTCGAAACGGGAGTTGCAAAATAAACAGAGACTAGTTAAGGGCGAGGTGATGATGAGAGTTGGAAGTGATTCCAAGGTTGATAAGATCACCATCGCACACTCCCTTTACCTTCGGGGTTAGTGTTGAACCTAAAATAAATGTTATTTGGCATTTGCGTTGAGCATAAATATGATTGGATCATGTTTATTGCAATACGATTATTCATTTAAGTCAAAGAATAATTGTTGTTCTATTTACATGAATAAAACCCTCTATGGTCATACACTCAATATAAATGGTTCATTGAATCTCGATCATAGTAATACACATATTCATAATATTGAAGCCAAAAGATGCAAAGTTAATAATGATAGTGCAACTTATATGTGGCACTGCCGTTTAGGTCATATTGGTGTAAAGCGCATGAAGAAACTCCATGCTGATGGACTTTTGGAATCACTTGATTATGAATCAGTTGATGCTTGCGAACCATGCCTCATGGGAAAGATGACTAAGACCCCGTTCTCCGGAACAATGGAGCAAACAACTGACTTATTGGAAATAATATTTACTGATGTATGCGATCCGATAAGTGTTGAGGCTTGCAGCGGGTATCATTATTTTCTGACCTTCACAGATGATTTGAGCAGATATGGGTATATCTACTTAATGAAACATCAGTCTGAAAAATTTGAAAAGTTCAAAGAATTTCAGAGTGAAGTGGAAAATCATCATAACAAGAAAATAAAGTTTCTACGATCTGATCGCGGAAGCGAATATTTGAGTTACGAGTTTGGCCTTCATTTAAAAAAATATGGAATAGTTTCGCAACTCACGCCACCTGGAACACCACAGCATAATGGTGTGTCTGAACGTTGTAATCGTACTTTATTGGATATGGTGCGATCTATGATGTCTCTTACCGATTTACCACTATCGTTTTGGGGTTATGCATTAGAGACAGCTGCATTCACGTTAAATAGGGCACCATCTAAATCCGTTGAGATGACACCGTATGAACTATGGTTTGGCAAGAAACCAAAGCTGTCGTTTCTTAAAGTTTGGGGTTGCGATGCTTATGTGAAAAATTTCAAACTGATAAGCTCGAACCCAAATCGGAGTAGTGCATCTTCATAGGATACCCAAAAGAAACTGTTGGGCACACCTTCTATCACATATCCGAAGGGAAGATATTTTGTGGCTAAGAATGGATCCTTTCTAGAGAAGGAGTTTGTCTCAAAAGAAGTGACTGAGAGGAAAGCAGAACTTGATGAGTAAATTGTACCTTCTCCCAAATTGGAAAGTAGTTCATCACAGAAATCAGTTCCAGTGATTCATACACCAATTAGTAGTACGGTAATCATGTTCTGGATGTCATGTTACTTGACTATGACGAACCTACGATCTATGAGGAAGCGATGATGAGCCCAGATTCTGTGAAATGGCTTGAGGCCATGAAATCTGAGATGGGATCCATGTATGAGAACAAAGTATGGACTTTGATTGACTTGCCTGATGATCGGTGAGTCATTGAGAATAAATGGATCTTCAAAAGGAAGACGAATGCTGATAGTAGTATTACTATCTATAAAGCTCGAATTGTCGCAAAAATGTTTTCGACAAGTTCAAGGTGTTGACTAAGATGAGATCTTCTCACTCGTATCGATGCTTAAAAGTCTCTCCGAATCATGTTAGTAGTTGCCGCATTTTATGAAATCTGGCAAATGGATGTCAAAACTGCATTCCTTAATGGATTTCTTAAAGAAGAGTTGTATATGATGCAACCAGAAGGTTTTGTCGATCCTAAAGGTGCTAACAAAGTGAGCAAGCTCCAGCGATCCATCTATGGACTGGTGCAAGCATCTCGGAGTTGGAATATATGCTTTGATAAAGTGATCAAAGCATATGGTTTTATACAGACTTGCGGTGAAGCCTGTATTTACAAGAAAGTGAGTGGGAGCACTACAACATTTCTGATAAGTATATGTGATTGCCATATTGTTGATCGGAAATAATGTAGAATTTTCTAGAAAGCATAAAGGAATGTTTGAAAGGAGTTTTTCAAAGAAAGACCTCGGTGAAGCTACTTACATATTGAGCATCAAGATCTATAGAGACAGATCAAGACACTTGATATATTTTCAATGAGTACATACCTTGACAAGATTTTGAAGTAGTTCAAAATGGAACAGTCAAAGAAGGAGTTCTTGCATGTGTTGCAAGGTCTGAAGTTGAGTAAAGACTTAAAACCCGACCACGGTAGAAAATAGAAAGAGAATGAAAAGTCATTCCCTATGCCTTGGTTGTAGGTTCTACAAAGTATGCTATGCTGTGTACCAGACCTATTGTGTACCTTACCATAAGTTTGGCAAGAGGGTACAATAGTGATCCAGGAGTGGATCACTACACAGTGGTCAAAAAAATACCCTTAGTGGAATAAGGAAATGTTTCTCGGTTATGGAGGTGACAAAGAGTTTGTCAAAAAGAGTTACATCGATGCAAGCTTTGACACCGATCTGGATGACTCTAAGTCTCAATCTAGATACATATCGAAAGTGGGAGCAATTAGCTAGAGTAGCTCTGTGCAAAGCATTGTAGACATAGAAAATTTGCAAAATACATACAACTCTGAATGTGGCAGCCTCATTGACTAAATTTCTCTCACAAGCAAAACATGATCACTCTTTGGGTGTTAATCACATAGCGATGTGAACTAGATTATTGACTCTAGTAAACCCTTTGGGTGTTAGTCACGTGGAGATGTGAACTAATCACATAAACATGTGAACTATTGGTGTTAAATCACATGACGATATGAACTAGATTATTGACTCTAGTGCAAGTGGGAGACTGAAGGAAATATGCCCCAGAAGAAATAATAAAGTTGTTATTTGTATTTCCTTATATCATGATAAATGTTTATTATTCATGCTAGAATTGTACTAACCGGAAACTTAGTACATGTGTGAATACATAGACAAACAAAGTGTCCCTAGTATGCCTCTACTTGACTAGCTCGTTAATCAAAGATGGTTAAGTTTCCTAGCCATGGACATGTGTTGTCATTTGATGAACGAGATCACATCATTAGAGAATGATGTGATGGACAAGACCCATCTGTTAGCTTAGCATAATGATCGTTCAGTTTTATTGCTACTGCTTTCTTCATGACTTATACATGTTCCTCTGACTATGAGATTATGCAACTCCTGAATACCGGAGGAACACCTTGTGTGTTATCAAACGTCACAACATAACTGGGTGGTTATAAAGATGCTCTACAGGTGTCTCCAATGGTGTTTGTTGAGTTGGCATAGATCGAGATTAGGATTTGTCACTCCGTCTATCGGAGAGGTATCTCTGGGCCCTCTCGGTAATGTACATCACAATAAGCCTTGCAAGCACTGTAGCTAATGAGTTAGTTACGGGATGTAGCATTACGGAACGAGTAAAGAGACTTGCCGGTAACGAGATTGAACTAGGTATTGAGATACCGACGATCGAATCTCGGGCAAGTAACATACCGATGACAAAGGGAACAACGTATACCGTTATGCGGTTTGACCGATAAAGATCTTCGTAGAATATGTAGGAGCCAATATGAGCATCCAGGTTCCGCTATTGATTATTGACCGGAGACATGTCTCGGTCATGTCTACATAGTTCTCGAACCCATAGGGTCCGCACGCTTAACGTTCGGTGATGATCGGTATTATGAGTTTATGTGTTTTGATGTACCGAAGGTAGTTCGGAGTCCCGGATTTGATCACGGACATGACGAGCAATCTTGGAATGGTCGAGAGGTAAAGATCGATATATTGGAAGACTATATTTGGACATCAGAATGGTTCCGAGTGGTTCGGGCATTTTTTTTGGAGTACCGGGAGGTTACCGGAACCCCCCGAGGAGTACATGGGCCTTATTGGGCCTTAGTGGAATAGAGGAGAGGGATGTGAAAAGAGGGAGGCGCGCCCCCCAAGCCCAATCCAAATTGGGAGGGGGGCCGGCCCCCCTTTCCTTCCTCCCTCTCCCCTCCTTCCTTCCTCTCCTACTCCTACTTGGAAGGGGGGAATCCTACTCCCGAAGGGAGTAGGACTTTCCCAGGGCGCGCCATAGAGAGGGCCGGCCCTCCCCCTCCTCCACTCCTGTAACGCCCTCGATGCGGCTATAGCTCCCACGTGTCGAGGCACGAATTAGAGACATAACCGCATTGAAAGCAATGTCGCAAGTTAGGAAATCATCACAACATCCCATGTAATATATAGAATAAAAGGGGAGATACATAGTTGGCTTACACTCGCCACGTCACATCAAAGTACATAAATAACATCCATCATACAAACACTCATGGCCCGACTACGGCACCAAAATAGAAGAAAACCCAACATGCGACAAGGCCCTGAATCGAACCCCAACTAGGCACCACTACTGATCATCAGGAAAAGACACGTAGTAACGCTGAGAGTCCTCGTCGAACTCCCACTTGAGCTCATACTCGTCACCTGGAGCGGAATCACCTGGACCTGCATCTGGAGTTATAGTATCTGTGAGCCATAGGGACTCAGCAATCTCGCACCCTCGCGATCAAAACTATTTAAGCTTATAGGAAGGATAAGGCAAGTATATATGGAGCTGCAGCAAGCGACTAGCATATGTGGTGGCTAACTTATACGCAAAAGAGAGCGAGAAGAGGAGGCAAAGCACGAGCGAGAATCTAGAGGAACAGCCTGCGCAAGCATAACTCCAACACCGTGTCCACTTCCCGGACTCCGCCGAGAAGGGGCCATCACGGTAACACACACAGTTGATTCATTTTAATTAAGTTTAGTTCAAGTTATCTACAACCGGACATTAACAAATTCCCATCGGCCCATAACCGCGGGCACGGCTTTCGAAAGTTCAATCCCTGCAGGGGAGTCCCAACTTAGCCCATGACAAGCTCTCACGGTCAACGAAGGAATAAACCTCCTCCCAAGACGTTTCGATCAGACTCGGTATCTCGGTAACTCAAGACACTTCGACAGGTTAAAACAAGACCAGCAACACCACCCGCTGTGCCGACAAATCCCGATAGGAGCTGCACATATCTCGTTCTCAGGGCACACCGGATAAGCTAAGCGTATGGGAGCCAACGTAACCCAACTTGCCGAGGGACGGCCCCGCACGGTGCTCTAGGTTGGACCAACACTCAGAGGAGCACTGGCTCGGGGGGGGGGGGTTAAAATAAGATGACCCTTGAGTCTGCGGAACCCAAGGGAAAGAAAAAGGCTAGGTGGCAAATGGTAAGACCAATGTTGGGCATTGCGGGAAAAGCTTTAATCAAGGCGAACTATCAAGGGGTTCCCATTATAACCCAACCGCGTAAGGAACGCAAAATCCGGGATCATAACACCGATATGACGGAAACTAGGGCGGCAAGAGTGGAACAAAACACTAGGTGAGAGGCCGAGCCTTCCACCCTTTACCATGTATATAGATGCATTAAGATAACATAGCAACATAATGATATCCCAACAAGTAAATAAAACATGTTCCCACAAGGAACAGCCTCCAATCTTCACATGCAACTAGCAACGCTATAAGAGGGGCTGAGCAAAGCGGTAACATAGCCAATCAACGGTTTGCTAGGACAAGGTGGGTTAGAGGTTTGACATGGCAATTGGGAGTCTGACAAGCAAAAGGTAGGCATCGTAGCATTGGCATAGCAAGAGCGAGCAAACTAGCATAGCAAAGATAGTAGTGATTTCGAGGGTATGATCATCTTGCCTGCATAGTTGTCAGAGTTGACTGGATCCTCACAAGCAAACTCAACGGGCTCCTCGGTAGCGAACTCGTCTCCTGGCTCTACCCAAACAAGACAAACAAGCAACAAGGATACAATCAAGCACGTGCAAGACCAAGCAATATGAGGAAATGATGATATGCTATGCGGGATGCGATGCGGGATGCAAAATGCAAGATATGACAGGAAATGCATGAACCTGGCCTCAACTTGGAATTCCAAGGGTGCCACTGGAAAGATGAGATGAAATCGCTTGAAAACAATATAAAGATCATCGGAATCGGAGTTACGGTTTGGAAATGGCAAGCGTTTTAAGAATGATAGCGGTCTGCGATTTACAGCAAGTAGGCATCTAAATGCAATGCAATGGGCATGCTACAGCCACCAAACATGACAACAAAATACATGGCAGGGATGCACACAAGATTCTTAACAAAATACTAGCACTGAGCCACGGTCAATTCATCAATTAAGAGGTTCAAACAAGCATGGCAAAAACGCAAACGCAAAACAGATTGCAGACTTAGTGAAATTAACACTTGTCTGAAATCTCAGATCACGAAGCCCTCTTCGGAGCAGCAAACAACATGATACATGACCTGATTAAGACAAGTAAGAACATGGCATGGAGCTACTCAACAAGCTTAACAAAAGACCCAAAGTGACCTGAGGCCAAAAGGGTTCACAAAATATACTAACGGGCACACGAACATAGCAAAAACATAATCAGTTTTCAGACTTAGTGAAAACTGAGACATGCTGAAATATAACTCACGAAGGCATGTAAACGAGCTCGATGCACTCACCACGGTGCAAGTCACGGCAAGGCAGGCATACATCCATTAAGAAGGCACAAAATACAAGCTAGACATGTCAAGAACAATGGCATAGCATGCACGGATCAACTACAATAGCATCGGCAAAATCGCAAATGAGTTAACGATCTGCCCAGATTCACAACGAAGCAAAAGTAGAGCTCGATTGACTCAAGCTAGGGTACTCCATAATTGCAAACAACGACATGGATGGATAGAGCATAACATGGTTAACAAAACTCTTTTACTGATCATCCTCAAAAGAGGCACGGATCACTAGGAAACAAGCTGAACATATGGCATCATGAACTAAATAATCCCAGACTTAGTGAAAACTACTAAGTCTCTGAAAATAGATTTCCCGGGTGCCTCACTTTGCAAGCTTGCACAAGTCACCACACACATCCTAAAAATGCATGGGTTGCACCTCTGGCAAGAAGACAAAATGCTTAACAAAACATATGAAGGACTCACAGGCATAGCATGCACACAATAATCATGGCAAAAATGACAAAAGTCTAAGATGAACTAGCAGATCTGACAATTAACTCACGAAGCCTCCTTCTAACAGCATTTTGGGCATCAAGATGAACTCAAATGAAAATGATGCAATGGAATGAAATGATGTACTCATCGAGGCGAACATTATGATATACTATATGCCCAAAACGGAGTTACGGATGCGGAGATATCACTGGTCAAAGTATGCTCGAAAAACTAGGGTTTAGAAGAGAAAGTCAACCGAGGTTCAAAATATCTCAGATCCAGATCGGGATCTCGCTGGCACGGACTTCGAGGTTGACCGCGGGGCACTGTTCACACCGGAGATCGGAAGCCGAGGTCGCCGGAGGAGGGACTTGGGGCACCGGATCCGGCCGGTGGCGGCGACGGCCGGCAACGAGGGGGGCGGTGGCGGAGACGCGGAAGCCGAGGCGGGGCGGCGCGGCTGCCGGAGGCGCGGTCGGCGAGGTC
>NC_041386.1:483026963-483106857 GCF_002162155.2 Triticum dicoccoides
GGAGTTGCTACCGGGAGGCGGAGGCTCGGCCGGGCTCGAGGAAGACGAAGGCGGCGCGCGTGGCGGGGACTCGGGCCCGGTCGGGAAGAAGAGGGCCGGCCCCGGGCTCTCGCGGGCCGGCGGCGGCGGGCGACGAAGTGGGCATGGAGGCGCCACGTGTCAGGCGGTGAGAGGCTGGGCGAGCGGCGTCGGACGCGTCCGGTCGGATCGGACGTGTCCGGCCGGCGCGGGGATCCTTTTTTTAGACTAGGGATTCAGGGAGAGATCCGAGATTTGGAAAGGGGGGGTCTATTTATAGGCATAAGTGGAGCTAGGAGAGTCCAAATGAGGTGCGGTTTTCGGCCACGCGATTGTGATCGAACGCTCTAGGACATGGAGCAAAGTTTGGTGGGTTTTGGGCCAAATTGGAGGGGTGTTGGGCTGCAACACACATGAGGCCTTTTTGGTCCCTCGGTTAACTGTTGGAGTATCAAACGATGTCCAAATGATATGAAACTTGACAGGCGGTCTACCGGTAGTAAACCAAGGCCGCTTGGCAAGTCCTGGTCTAATCCGGAAATGTTTAATCCTCACACACGAAAGAAAGCTAGAAATGACCACCGGAGGAGAACGAAGCGCCGGAATGCAAAACGGACAACGGGGAAAATGCTCGAATGCATGAGATGAACACGTATGCAAATGCAATGCACATGATGACATGATATGAGATGCATGACAAAGACAACAACACACAGAGACAAAACCCGAACCTGAGAAATAAATATAACTTAACGCCGGAAATGGCAAGAGTTGGAGTACAAATAGGGAAAGTTACATCCGGGGTGTTACAACACTCCACCACTACGAAACGATCTCGTCCCGAGATCTAGGACTGAAAGAACTCCGGGTACTCAGAACGGAGGTGATCCTCGCGTTCCCAGGTAGCTTCACGGTCGGAATGGTGTGACCACTTGACTTTGAGAAATTTGATTGACTTGTTGCGAGTCTTGCGTTCAGTCTCTTCAAGAATAGCAACTGGGTGCTCACGATAGGAGAGATCTTCTTGGAGCTCAATGTCCTCGAAGTTAACTGTGCGGTCAGGAGTCTTGAAGCACTTTCGAAGCTGAGAGACATGGAACACGTCATGAACATTTGCGAAGTTTGAAGGAAGCTCGAGTTGATAGGCGAGGTCGCCTCTCTTGCTGACAATCTTGAAAGGTCCCACGTATCTAGGAGCAAGCTTCCCTTTGATACCGAAGCGACGAGTACCTTTCATAGGAGAGACACGGAGGTAAACATGATCTCCGATATCGAAAGCCAAATCATGGTGCTTACTAGCATAGCAGCTCTTCTGGCGGGATTGGGCTGCTTGGAGGTTATCTCGAATGACTTTGCACATTTCTTCTGCCTCTGTGATTAAGTCATTACCCAAAAGTTGACGTTCACCGGTTTCAGACCAGTTGAGAGGGGTACGGCACTTCCTGCCATACATAATTTCAAAAGGGACCTTGCCCGAACTTGCTTGAAAACTATTGTTGTATGAGAATTCAGCATAAGGAAGACAATCCTCCCACTACATGCCGAAGGAGATCAAACAAGCCCTGAGCATATCTTCAAGAATCTGGTTGACACACTCGACTTGACCGCTTGTTTGAGGATGGAAAGCAGTGCTGAAGCGGATGTTAGTGCCCATGGCCTTCTGAAAAGAATCCCAAAACTTGGAGGTAAAGATGCTGCCACAGTCTGAAGAGATCACTTGAGGAATACCGTGTAGAGAGACAATGCGAGAGGTATAGAGTTCCGCCAATTGAGCTGCAGTGACCGACTCTTTGATAGGCAGAAAGTGAGCCACTTTGGTGAGCTTGTCGATGACAACAAATATAGCATCATTACCACGCTTGGACTTTGGAAACCCAGTCACGAAGTCCATTTCAATGTGGTCAAACTTCCATTCTGGAATGGCAAGAGGTTGGAGGAGACCTGCTGGCCTTTGGTGTTCTGCCTTCACTCTTCTGCAGACATCACATTCATTCATGAATTGAGCGATCTCGCGCTTCATTCGAGTCCACCAATAAGCTTGCTTAAGGTCCTGATACATCTTCGTACTCCCAGGGTGGATGGAGAGGAGAGAATTGTGAGCCTCGTTCATGATCACTTTATGGAGGTCACCTTTGGGCACAACAATACGATCCTTGAAGAAGAGAGTGTCCTTGTCATCAAGGCGGTAGCACTTGTACTTGGACTGACTCTTGGCAATCCCAATCTTCACCTTTTTCACCATAGCATCAAGAAGCTGGGCTTGGCGAATCTGGTCTTCTAGGGTAGGAGAGACTTGAAGGTTGGCGAGGAAACCTTGAGGAACAACTTGCAGATTAAGTTTGCAGAAAGCTTCACAAAGCTCGGGTTGATAAGGCTTAAGAATCAAACTGTTGCAGTAAGCCTTTCTGCTCAAAGCGTCAGCAATCACATTGGCCTTGCCTGGACTATACTCAATACTCGGATTATACTCTTGAATCATTTCGACCCATCGAGTTTGCCTGAGGTTGAGATTAGGCTGAGTGAAGATGTACTTGAGACTCTTGTGATCAGTGAAGATGTCCACTTTTCTTCCCAATAAAAGATGTCTCCAAGTCAACAAAGCATGCACAAGTGCCTCCAACTCGAGATCATGAGTGGGGTAGTTCTTCTCATTAGGCTTCAACTGGCGAGAGGTATAAGCAACAACTTTCTTCTCTTGCATCGAAACTGCGCCAAGACCTTGGAGAGAGGCATCACAAAAGACCTCGTATGGCTTGGATTCATCAGGTGGAGTCAGAACTGGAGCAGTGATCAATTTCTCTTTCAAAGTGTTGAAAGCAATATTACACTCCGGAGACCAAACGTACTTGACGTGCTTCTGAAGAAGATTTGAGAGAGGCTTCGCGATTTTAGAAAAGTTTTCAACGAATCTTCGGCAATAGCTTGCGAGACCAAGAAAACTGCGGAGTTGTTTCACGTTCTGAGGGGGTTCCCAATTCACAATTGCAGACACCTTCACAGGATTCACGGCAATGCCCTTGGCAGAGATGATATGACCAAGATAAAGAACCTCATCGAGCCAAAATTCACACTTAGAGAACTTGGCGTAGAACTGATGTTCTCTGAGCTTATCAAGAACCAAACACAAGTGCTTGGCATGATCTTCCTTGTTCTTGGAGAAAACCAGAGTGTCATCGAGATAGACCAAAATAAAGTCATTGGTGTAGGCATTGAAGATGAAATTCATCATGCGAGAGAACGTCGGAGGAGCGTTGGCAAGGCCAAAAGACATGACAGTGTATTCATATGAACCAAAGCTTGTTCTGAATGCTGTCTTGGGAATATCTTCTTCACGAATGCGAATCTGGTGATAACCCAAACGGAGATCAAGCTTGGAGAATACTTGGGCACCTTTGAGTTGTTCGGATAGCTCATTGATGTTGGGAAGTGGGTATTTGTTCTTGATGGTCTTCTTGTTCACCGGACGGTAATCAACACAAAGTCGGTCCGTTCCATCCTTCTTCTTCACAAAAAGAACATCACAACCCCACGGAGAAGAACTAGGCCGGATGAGACCCATTCTTTCTTGCTCATCGAGTTGCTTCTTCAGCTCCTTCAACTCTTCAGGTCCAAGCTTGTAAGGACGTTTGCACACAGGTTCTGTGCCAGGCTCAAGTTCAATAACAAATTCAACTGGCCGGTGCGGAGGCATTCCTGGGAGCTCTTCTGGAAAGACGTCTTGATATTCGCAAACGACTGGAATTTGCAAAATAGAGTCCAATTCACCCTTCTCATTGAGAGAAAACAGACGAATGGTATCATCACGAGCGGCAAAGACAATTACATCCTCAGACGAATGAGTCAATTGAATCTGCCTGGCTGCACAATCAAGCTGAGCCTTGTGCTTAGAAAGCCAATCCATTCCGAGAATAAGATCAATATCCGAGTTACTAAGAATCTTGATTGCGCTCTTGAAGAATTTGCATGATCAACTGTGTGTTTGCATTGGTTGCGGCCATCACAACTTGCCATGCCTCTGGAGGACGTGGAGGTGGTGGCGGATCTTGATTCTGGTTCTGACTGGTGCTCTTAGCGGGAGCCATCCTGAAGAGGTTGACCACCGTTAGCACATAGACAGATAAATGAAGCTGAAACCAACGGAATGAAAATTGCAACATATAGTCTTCACATCCGAACAAAATGAACGAATGCATTCCTCTTCAGATGGTCACATATCCATAAATTGAGAAGCCACGTAGAATTAAGGTAGAGAAAGAAATCAACAAGGTACGGATCAAGAACGAATAATTGGTAAGAAATCCCAATCTCAAACCAATATCCGTGGAAGAAGAACTAGAGCTACTAGAATTCCCACCTATGAAACTCCCGAACCTTTCCGGTTATGCAATCAGGTGTTGGGGATACAGGGGAAGCATAATATCTCACCCAAACTAGCAAATCCTACATCCAGCTGTATCCATCCTTCAACACATAACCAAGAAAACTTCGGAAACCATCTACCTCAACCTTCGAAAAGCATCCGTTATACAAGTTATGGCGATACTCCCGAACTCCCGCCCCAGTACTGGGTGGCGTCGAGGTTATCTCACCAACGAACTGCATAAAAGAGATTTTCGATGTCGGCGAACATATCTCAAGTATTCCAGAATTGCAACGATAAAATTATGATGACAACACCTCAGAGCTCAACTGCCCGGGACACTTCCACTAAACCCCTGACAGGAGGCACCAAGACAATGTTCTCATCATAAGCCATCGGAACGATTCCAAGATACTCGCGTGATCCTAATTTTTTTTATTGAAATTTGAGAAGAGAAGAGTCAAAACTCTACGTAAGGATGCCTTACCAGAGCGATGAGGAGACTGGGAAGTAAAAAGAATTCCTAATCTCTCCGATATATAATTCCTAAGTGACTCAAAACATTTTTTCTAGACACAACTCGGCCTCTAAAAACGATCAAGCAATGGGGCTGCTAAGGTCGGGGAAGGCTCTGATTACCAACTTGTAACGCCCTCGATGCGGCTATAGCTCCCACGTGTCGAGGCACGAATTAGAGACATAACCGCATTGAAAGCAATGTCGCAAGTTAGGAAATCATCACAACATCCCATGTAATATATAGAATAAAAGGGGAGATACATAGTTGGCTTACACTCGCCATGTCACATCAAAGTACATAAATAACATCCATCATACAAACACTCATGGCCCGACTACGGCGCCAAAATAGAAGAAAACCCAACATGCGACAAGGCCCTGAATCGAACCCCAACTAGGCACCACTACTGATCATCAGGAAAAGACACGTAGTAACGCTGAGAGTCCTCGTCGAACTCCCACTTGAGCTCGTACTCGTCACCTGGAGCGGAATCACCTGGACCTGCATCTGGAGTTATAGTATCTGTGAGCCACAGGGACTCAGCAATCTCGCACCCTCGCGATCAAAACTATTTAAGCTTATAGGAAGGATAAGGCAAGTATATGTGGAGCTGCAGCAAGCGACTAGCATATGTGGTGGCTAACTTATACGCAAAAGAGAGCGAGGAGAGGAGGCAAAGCGCGAGCGAGAATCTAGAGGAACAGCCTGCACAAGCATAACTCCAACACCGTGTCCACTTCCCGGACTCCGCCGAGAAGGGGCCATCACGGTAACACACATAGTTGATTCATTTTAATTAAGTTTAGTTCAAGTTATCTACAACCGGACATTAACAAATTCCCATCTTCCCATAACCGCGGGCACGACTTTCGAAAGTTCAATCCCTGCAGGGGAGTCCCAACTTAGCCCATGACAAGCTCTCACGGTCAACGAAGGAATAGACCTCCTCCCAAGACGTTCCGATCAGACTCGGTATCTCGGTAACTCAAGACACTTCGACAGGTTAAAACAAGACTAGCAACACCACCCGCTGTGCCGACAAATCCCGATAGGAGCTGCACATATCTCGTTCTCAGGGCACACCGGATAAGCTAAGCGTACGGGAGCCAACGTAACCCAAGTTGCCGAGGGACGGCCCCGCACGGTGCTCTAGGTTGGACCAACACTCAGAGGAGCACTGGCCCGGAGGGGGTTAAAATAAGATGACCCTTGAGTCTGCAGAACCCAAGGGAAAGAAAAAGGCTAGGTGGTAAATGGTAAGACCAATGTTGGGCATTGCTGGAAAAGCTTTAATCAAGGCGAACTATCAAGGGGTTCCCATTATAACCCAACCGCGTAAGGAACGCAAAATCCGGGATCATAACACCGATATGACGGAAACTAGGGCGGCAAAAGTGGAACAAAACACTAGGCGAGAGGCCGAGCCTTCCACTCTTTACCATGTATATAGATGCATTAAGATAACATAGCAACATAATGATATCCCAACAAGTAAATAAAAGATGTTCCCACAAGGAACGGCCTCCAATCTTCACCTGCAACTAGCAACGCTATAAGAGGGGCTGAGCAAAGTGGTAACATAGCCAATCAATGGTTTGCTAGGACAAGGTGGGTTAGAGGTTTGACATGGCAATTGGGAGGCTGACAAGAAAAAGGTAGGCATCGTAGCATTGGCATAGCAAGAGCGAGCAAACTAGCATAGCAAAGATAGTAGTGATTTCGAGGGTATGATCATCTTGCCTACACAGTTGTCAGAGTTGACTGGATCCTCACAAGCAAACTCAACGGGCTCCTCGGTAACGAACTCATCTCCCGGCTCTACCCAAACAAGACAAACAAGCAACAAGGATACAATCAAGCACGTGCAAGACCAAGCAATATGAGGAAATGATGATATGCTATGCGGGATGCGATGCGGGATGCAAAATGCAAGATATGACAGGAAATGCATGAACCTGGCCTCAACTTGGAATTCCAAGGGTGCCACTGGAAAGATGAGATGAAATCGCTTGAAAACGATATAAAGATCATCGGAATCGGAGTTACGGTTTGGAAATGGCAAGCGTTTTAAGAATGACAGCGGTCTGCGATTTACAGCAAGTAGGCATCTAAATGCAATGCAATGGGCATGCTACAGCCACCAAACATGACAACAAAATACATGGCAGGGATGCACACAAGATTCTTAACAGAAGAATAGCACTGAGCCACGGTCAATTCATCAATTAAGAGGTTCAAACAAGCATGGCAAAAACGCAAACGCAAAACAGATTCCAGACTTAGTGAAATTAACACTTGTCTGAAATTTCAGATCACGAAGCCCTCTTCGGAGCAGCAAACAACATGACACATGACCTGATTAAGACAAGTAAGAACATGGCATGGAGCTACTCAACAAGCTTAACAAAAGACCCAAAGTGACCTGAGGCCAAAAGGGTTCACAAAATATACTAACGGGCACACGAACATAGCAAAAACATAATCAGTTTTCAGACTTAGTGAAAACTGAGACATGCTAAAATATAACTCACGAAGGCATGTAAACGAGCTCGATGCACTCACCACGGTGCAAGTCACGGCAAGGCAGGCATACATCCATTAAGAAGGCACAAAATACAAGCTAGACATGTCAAGAACAATGGCATAGCATGCACGGATCAACTACAATAGCATCGGCAAAATCGCAAACGAGTTAACGATCTGCCCACATTCACAACGAAGCAAAAGTAGAGCTCGATTGACTCAAGCTAGGGTGCTCCATAATTGCAAACAAAGATATGGATGGATAGAGCATAACATGGTTAACAAACCTCTTTTACTGATCTTCCTCAAAAGAGGCACGGATCACTAGGAAACAAGCTGAACATATGGCATCACGAACTAAATAATCCCAGACTTAGTGAAAACTACTAAGTCTCTGAAAATAGATTTCCCGGGTGCCTCACTTTGCAAGCTTGCACAAGTCACCACACACATCCTAAAAATTCATGGGTTGCACCTCTGGAAAGAAGACAAAATGCTTAACAAAACATATGAAGGACTCACAGGCATAGCATGCACACAATAATCATGGCAAAAATGACAAAAGTCTAAGATGAACTAGGAGATCTGTCAATTAACTCACGAAGCCTCCTTCTAACAGCATTTTGGGCATCAAGATGAACTAAAATAAAAATGATGAAATGTAATGAAATGATGTACTCATCGAGGCGAACATTTTGATATACTATATGCCCAAAACGGAGTTACGGATGCAGAGATATCACTGGTCAAAGTATGCTCGAAAAACTAGGGTTCGGAAGAGAAAGTCAACCGAGGTTCAAAATATCTCAGATCCAGATCGGGATCTCGCGGGCACGGACTTCGAGGTTGACCGCGGGGCACTGATCACGCCGGAGATTGGAAGCCGAGGTCGCCGGAGGAGGGACTTGGGGCACCGGATCCGGCCGGTGGCGGCGACGGCCGGCGACGAGGGGGGCGGTGGCGGAGACGCGGAAGCCGAGGCGGGGCGGCGCGGCTGCCGGAGGCGCGGTCGGCGAGGTCGCCGGCTCAGGCGCGCGTCGTCGGAGTTGCTACTGGGTGGCAGAGGCTCGGCCGGGCTCGGGGTAGACGAAGGCGGCGCGGGTGGCGGGGACTCGGGCCCGGTCGGGAAGAAGAGGGCCGGCCCCGGGCTCTCGCGGGCCGGCGGCGGCGGGCGACGAAGTGGGCATGGAGCTAGGAGAGTCCAAATGAGGTGCGGTTTTTGGCCACGCGATCGTGATCGAACGCTCTAGGACATGGAGCAGAGTTTGGTGGGTTTTGGGCCAAATTGGAGGGGTGTTGGGCTGCGACACACACGAGGCCTTTTTGGTCCCTCGGTTAACCGTTGGAGTATCGAACGAAGTCCAAATGATACGAAACTTGACAGGCAGTCTACCGGTAGTAAGCCAAGGCCGCTTGGCAAGTCTCGGTCCAATCCGGAAATGTTTAATCCTCACACACGAAAGAAAGCTAGAAATGACCACCGGAGGAGAACGAAGCGCCGGAATGCAAAACGGACAGCGGGGAAAATGCTCGAATGCATGAGATGAACACGTATGCAAATGCAATGCACATGATGACATGATATGAGATGCATGACAAAGACAACAACACAAGGAGACAAAACCCGAACCCGAGAAATAAATATAACTTAACGCCGGAAACGGCAAGAGTTGGAGTACAAATAGGGAAAGTTACATCCGGGGTGTTACAACTCCTTTATATACGAGGGAGGGGGCACCCCATGGACACACAGGTTGATCATTGATCTTTTAGACGTGTGCGGTGCCCCCGTCCACCATAATCCACCTCGGTTATATCGTAGCGGTGCTTAGGCGAAGCCCTGTTCCGGTAGCATCAACATCACCGTCATCACGCCGTCGTGCTGACGAAACTCTCCCTCGAAGCTCTATTGAATCGTGAGTTCGCGGTACATCATCGAGCTGAACGTGTGCAGATCGCGGAGGTGTCGTACCTTCGGTGCTAGATCGGTCGATCGTGAAGACGTATGACTACATCAACCATGTTGTCATAACGCTTCCGCTTGCGGTCTACGAGGATAGGTAGACGATACTCTCCCCTCTCGTTCCTATGCATCACCATGATCTTGCGTGTGCATAGGAAAGCATTTGAAATTACTGCGTTCCCCAACATCTAGTGTATTAAGTTCATGGAGAAATGGAGTAATGCAATAAGAACGATGACATGATGTAGACAAGATCTATCTATGTAGAGATAGACCCCATCGTTTTATCCTTAGTAGCAACGATACATACATGTCGTTTTCCTTTCTGTCACTGGGATCAAGCACCGTAAGATCGAACCCACTACAAAGCACCTCTTCCCATTGCAAGATTTATAGATTAAGTTGGCCAAACAAAACCAAAATGTCGGAGAAGAAATACGAGGCTATAAGCAATCATGCATATTAGAGATCAAAGAAACTCAATTAACTTTCATGGATATAAAAATATATAACTGATCATAATTAAACTCAAAGTTCATCATATCCCAACAAACACACCGCAAAAAGAGTTACATCATATGGATCTCCATGAGACCATTGTATTGAGAATCCAGCGAGAGAGAGGAAGCCATCTAGCTACTAACTACGGCCCTGAATGTCTACAAAGAACTACTCACGCATCATCGTAGAGGCACCAATGGAGGTGGTGAACCCCATCCGAGATGGCATCTAGATTGGATCTAGTGGTTCTAGACTCTGCAGCGGCTGGATGAATATTTCGTCACCCCCTCTAGGGTTTATGAAATAATGGGGTATTTATAGAGCAAAGAGGTGGTCCGGGGGGCATCCGAGGTGGTGGCACAACCCACCAGGGCGCGCCTAGGCCTCCTGGCGCGCCCTGGTGGGTTATGCCCCCCTCGGGGCACCGCCCCAGGTGCAGCCAGGGCCCGTTGTGTTCCTTCTGGCCCATAAAAATTCTTTGTAAAGTTTCGGGGCATTTGGACTCTGTCTGATATTGATTTTCTGCGATGTAAAAAACATGGAAAAAATAGCAACTGGCACTTGGCACTATGTCAGTAGGTTAATTAGTACCAAAAATGATATAAATGAGTGTAAATGATTGTAAATGATTGTAAAACATCCAAGATTGATAATATAACAACATGGAACAATAAAAAAAATATAGATAAGTTGGAGTCGTATCAGCATCCCCAAGCTTAACTCCTACTCGCCCTCGAGTAGGTAAGTGATAAAAACAGAATTTTTGATGTGGAATGCTGCCTATCATGTCATATCATATTCTTTTCTTTACAGCATGGACATTTGGACTTTTAGTTGTTCAAAGCAATAGTGTAGTTTTGACATGATAATTTAGATACTCAAGCATGTCAACAAGCAACCATGTCTTTCAAAATATCAACGCTAAAATAAGTTATCCCTAGCCCATCATGCTCAAACATTGATCCATCCATGAAACACACTCGAATATTAGCTACACCCAATACTTAAGTATGATCATATTCCCTCCTAGTTAGTGCTTTTATAAGAGAATATGGAGACTCAAAATAAAAATTGCATAAAGTAAAGGAAAGGCCCTTCACAGAGGGAAGTAGGATTTTGTAGAGGTGCCAGAGCTCAAAGCAAAAAACTTGAGATAAAAACATTTTGGGTGGTGTATCCATCCCACCAACGAAAACGACTTAGATTTCCCAACCCTTTCCATGCTAGATATATCATAGGCGGTTCCCAAACAGAAAATAAATTTTACTCCTTTTTCCACCATACTTTCACTTTCCATGGCTAACCGTATCCACGGGTGCCCTCCATATCAACACTTTCCAAGGAATTTATTATTTGACAACATAAAGAAAATTCAATTTTTTTTGCATTTCAGGATTGGGCATCCCTAATACTTTTGCCTTACTCTCGTGCAATGACAAGTGAATAAACACTCATCTTGAGAATAACCCATCTAGCATGGAAAATATTAGCCACCCCTCACCGCTCCGCGAGTGAAAACACACAAAAGAGAAGTTTATTTTTGAAAATGAGAGATGGCACATGCAAAGCGGGGATGCCACTCGGGGGGTATCCCCAAGCTTAGTTGGTTGCTCATTTTTGGATAATAGCATGGGATGCTGGGGCATCCCCAAGCTTAGGGTCTTCCATCCTTCCTTCATCCATCGTGAGATAACCCAAAACTTGAAAACTTCAATCACACAATACTCAACAAACCTTCATGAGATCTGTTAGTATAAGAAAGCAAACCACTACTATAAGTACTGTATCAAACCAATTCATATTTTGTTTTTGTATTATATCTATTGTTCCAACTTTTCTATGGAAAAATCTCATCAAAGAACACCATAGAGCCATCAAAATAAGCACGCAACACAAAGAAAACAGAATCTGTCAAAACGGAACAGTCTGTAGCAATCTGACTATTTCGAATACTTCTGTAAGTCCAAAATTCTAAAAAATAGGATGACCTGAGAAATTTGTATATTGATCTAATTCAAGTGGAATGGTTATTTTAGCACTCTCTGGTAAAAAATGAAAGTTAATTTCGTGAGCGTTAAAGTTTCTGTTTTTTTAGCAAGATCAAACAACTATCACCCAAGAAGATCCTAAAGGCTTTACTTGGCACAAACACTAATTAAAACACAAAAAACACAATCATAACAGTAGCATAAATGTGCTAACACTCAAGAATAGAAAGGAAAAAGAAAAAAAAATTATTCATTGGGTTGCCTCCCAACAAGCGCTATAGTTTTACGCCCTTAGCTAGGCATAAAGCAAGGATCTTAGTTTTGTCATCTTTGGTTCGAGATCCGAAAGATGCCTCATGATTGATTCATAAGTGGCTTAATTCTTGTTCTAGGAAAGTGTTCCATACCCTTCCTCAAAGGAAATTGGAACTTAATATTGCCTTCTTTCATATCAATCACGGCACTGATAGTGCGTAAAAATGGTCTACGAAGAATAATTGGACAAGACGGATTGCAATCAATATCAAGAACAATAAAATCTATGGGCACATAATTCATATTTGCAAGAATAAGAACATCATCAATTCTTCCCATAGGCTTTTTAATAGTAGAATCCGCCAAGTGCAAATTCAAAGAACATTCTTAAGGATTAGTTAGACATAGCACATCACATAAAGATTTCGGAATTGTAGAAACATTGGCACCCAAGTCACACAAAGCAAAACACTCATAATTTTTAATCTTGACTTTGATAGTAGGTTCCCATTCATCATGCAATTTTCTAGGAATTGGAACTTCTAATTCCAATTTTTATTAAAGAGCTTTCATCATAGCATCAACAATATGTCTAGTAAAAGCTTTATTTTGTTCATAAGCATGGGGTGAATTTATCATGGATTGCAACAAAGAAATACAATCCATCAAAGTGCAACTATCATAATTAAAGTCTTTGTAATCCAAAAGAGTGGGCACATCACTACTTTATGTTTTGACCTCTCCAAACCCACTTTCATCAATTTTCTGAACAATATTTTCACCCTCCGAAATATTGGGACGCCTTCTACATAAGGTTGACTCTTCTCCAGTCCCTTTTTCACAAATCTTAACTTTACTAAACAAGGAATAAATATAAGAAACACCAATCATTTTAAGATGTTCATCACTTTTGGCTTCTAACGAGATTGGTTTAGCGGCCATTTGATTTACTAAGGTAGCTTGTGCATCGGATATTTTTCCTAGCAAACTTTCGGCAAAAGCATACTTATTATGCTCAAATTGTGTAGTCATATATTCCTTAGTACTTTTCTCAATTTCAAGCAAAAAATTTGGGTAAGGAACATCATAATATTTTCTTTGAGGCATCATGACTATGCAAACAAGAGTGCACACAAAAACAAATCCGTCAAGAAAACAGTGAACGAAAAGAGAGGCGAATTGTCAGGACCCCGATTCCAAGTCACATCGATCTAGCCGGTAACACCTCATATCACATTGCGGCCTCACGCACGGTATCCCCATGGGTGTCGCCTTACCATGGCCCGGGACCGTTTGCGCCTTTTGGCTCACGTATATGATAGTGTCGCTAGCATCCATATGACAGAGAACCCGGGCCGACATGGCTAGTCGTGAACCCAAAGCGGCACGGACCTATGGAGACAGGCATACATGGATCACATCGAGCATGTCGGTCATCAGCGAGGGAATTCGGGCTGTAGCACTGGGCTAACAGGACTCTTGGGAACCCGGGCTGTAGCAGGCTAGGCAGGACTCCGGAAGTCACCGCGTGACATTTCCCCAAGGGGACATACATAGGAACGAAGTGAAACACATGCCGGCCAGTCAAGTGTCCTGAGCAGTAGTGCTGGGCTAGCAGGACTCTGGTGAACCGGGCTGTAGTGGACTACTATGGCTCAAGGGGCATTAGACTACATTTCCCCGTAAGAGAGGCCGCCAAGGATAAACAACTAGATTGTCGGATCCCACACATACCAAGCATTTCAATCATACACACAATATGCTCGATATGTGCAAATACAACATGGCATCACAACAAAACTCTACAACTCAAGTACTTTATTTAAAGGCTCCAGAGAGCCATACATAACATGTTCATACAGGTAGGGGTCACATGACCCGACACTCAAGTCATACAAGCATACAAGCACATGCGGAAGCAAATAGTGTGAGTACAGACACTAGAAAGCAAGAAGGCTTCTCGAAGCCTGTCTATCTACATAGGGCCCTCCATGGCCAGGATCACCACCTGGGTGGCAAGTCAGTCATCGACGTCGAGATCTACATAAAACCCATTGGAGGGGGCGGTGTTGTCGTCTGAAAACAGTAATTAAACAAAATGAGTACAAAGGTACTCAGCAAGTCTTACATCAGAACCTACTATACATGCTCATTCTCAAGAAAGTGGTGGAGTTATTGCAGCAAGCCAGCTTTAACTCTTGGCTAAGCTATCCTACGGGACACCACTAGTAAAATAGTTTTCGCACACGAGTCCACTAATCACCAACACAATACTCCACCGGAGATCCTCCCTCGTCATCCTACGAGAGAGCCATGCTCGGTACTCACACTTATCTTGAGTCTTTTAGTAGTAACCATTAACTTGTCTATGAACTGTATAGTCAACCAAGTAGTCCTTTACCGCGGACGCGGCTATTCAAATAGTTTTATACCCTGCAGGGGTGTACTTCGTCACACATGTTTCCACCACTTAGCGTCTGCGCACGACATGTGCTCGGTAGACTTCAAGCGAAAACCGACGTGGGTGTAGACCACGACCTGACTAACCGCACAAGTCTGTAGTCCAGGTTTATCGCCTATTCAGGTTCCATCCGCAAGGAAATCCGGTTGGGGTGTCCTCAACGGCCCCAAACGATGTGTACAGGGTCCCGAGACGCCAAATGGGCGCCCGGCATACCCGGCCACAGTGTATCTACCGCGTCATAGCCCACCCCTAGGGTCAGGGCTACGCACGGCCGCCAACACATAACCTACAAACACCAGAAACTAGTTGCAACTCCTGGACAGAGGACGAGAGGGGTTAGTAAGTCGAGCGGGGTCATATTTCATGGCCCAATGTGGGTAGTAGCTGAATCTTAAATCACGCATACAGATCTCAGTTCTTATGGACGGCCTCAATGAAACAACCCACCATGTACTCCTACATGGCCTCTCATCGATACCTTTACCAAATCATGTTCAACACATCCCTCACATTACCAACATAATCATTTCACTCTAGCCCATCACCAAGATGAACCAGACCTGACACAACTCTAAGCATAGCAGGCATAGCAAGGTAGGAAACACATACATGGCTCAATCAACTCCTACACATGCTAGTGGGTTTCATCTAGTTACTGTGGTAATGACAGGTCATGTAGAGGATAAGGGTTCAACTACCGTAGCACACAGCAGTTTGAAACGTTGTTGTCTTAATGCATTAAATGAGAGCAGATGCGAGAACATGGGATTGTATCGATATGATCAATGGGGCTGCTTGCCTAATGGAGTGGTAGTAGGGTACTGCCCTTCAGTTGGATACTCGGAGATATCCTCGGAGGCAGAACCTACCACGAAAGACACCACAGAGTATAATCAACACATGGCAATATGCAACAATATGATGCATGCTATGACATGGCAAAATAATGTCTCCTGCCTAATGCAATGTGAAACAAGTTAAAAAGGTTTCATTGATTCAAATGAAAGCTTAAGCTCTTATGCATAATAAGTGTATTAGCTTGTTTCACCTAAAAAGCAAGGTTAAAGTGTTTTGTCATGCATGAAACCATTACAGATGGATAGATTGAATTTTTCTGATCATTTTTCATATATAATTTGTTTGATTTGGAGCTATGGTTGATTTTCTATGATTTTTAGAAGTTTAGGCTATTTTCTGGAATTTCCTATATAAAAATAAATCCAGAAAATGAATAATTGCGTCAGCACTGCTTCACTGTGACGTCAGCGAGTCAAAGGCGCTAGCCCAGGTCAAACTTGACTGGTAGGGCCCACTGGTCAGTGACTCTGTGCACTAACTACGTTTAGTTAGCCTAATTAACTTGGCAGGGCCCACTAGTCATTGACTAAACTAATTAAACTAACCTAGTTAGTTAGCACTAACAGAGTAATTAGTCGGGTGGGGCCCGCATGTCAGTGAGAGAGAGGGGGAGGTCAACCCGTGTCAGCAGAGTCAACCTCGCTGGTCAGCGGGTCAAAACCAGCCGGCGTTTAGCCGCCGGCGAGGCCAGACACGGCAGCGCGCTGCGGGAATCGCCCACAGGGCACCATTTGATGCGCGAAGAGCAGCTACAGGTAACTGCTGCTCGCCCGCATCCAACCACGGTGACGGCGTGGCCGGGGAGTAGCCGGAGCATCGCCGGCGACGACCTCGATGGAGGCCGAGGCTCGGGTGTACTCGTGCTCGTGGCTGTGGTGGCCTAGGCGATGCGGTGAAAGCGCCTACGGCATCTACGCGGTGCGAGGAGTGTGACGGGCACAAGCCCGTGACCAAATGGTCACCGGAGCATCGCCGACAACGTGGTCAGGCGGTGGCGCGTTCGGGCACAAGAGGCGCGGCGTCTACGGTGTTCTAGGGGCGAAACGAAAGGTACGGGGAGGTTCCGCAGCTCACGGGGAAGCTGCGAAGGCGGTCAGCGTGCTCGGGGAAGCTCGGTTGCGGCGGATCGACGACGACGATCGACGGTGGCCGAAGGTTGAAGACGGCGGTGGCGGGCACGGTGCAGGGGCTCCGGCGTCGTGTAGCTTGGCTGGTCGACGTAGTCGACGATGGTGAACCGTCCGGACACAGCAAGAGGGCGCGGGGACGGTGTTGGTCGCGGCTGCGGCAAGCGGCGGCTGATGTCTCGGGCGACGTCGGGGAGGGCGAGAGAGAGGAGCCAGAGGGGAGAGCGAGTGTCTGCGAGGTCGGGAGAGAGAGGGGGTTCGTCCCACATCGACAGGGCGGCGAGGGAGTGAGGCAGGGTGCTGCGTGGCGCGCTGCTGTGCTCGCCGTCGAGCACCTGCTCGCCTCACTGGCTAGGCGAAGCAGCTGCGTGGAGCGGCTGCTGGGCCGGGCCAGCTAGGTGGGCCGGCTGGTGGGCTTCCAGGTAAGTCTCTGGTCCTTTTTGTTTTCTCTTTTATTTGTTTCCTGCTCTGTGTATTGAAATAGAATAGATACTATTTCATTTCCAAAAACTCTGGAAATATTCAGAGGCACATTTGAGAATATTCTCAACTGCCTAAAAATGCTTCCAAGATTAATTGAGCACTTTAAAATATTTATAGCATTTAAAATGCCCAAATTCAAATGCTTATGGCTTGTTCAAAAATCCAGAATGGCTCCATAAATTGCAAGACCATTTTTGGCAGAGGTTTTAATCAAGACCAAAAATGGTGGGCTTTTATGAAGGGCATTTTGGGTTCATTGAAATTCCAATTGTTGGAAATTAGCATTTTCAGGGGGATGTTGGGGTTGATTAGCCCCCATTTCAAGTTTAAAAGAAATTTAAACATGATGCACAAGTTCAACCAACCCTAATGCATAACATGAAAGCAGGGATGTGACAACTCACCCCCACTCAAAAGAATCGCATCCCGAGATTCAGGACTCGTCGGGAAGAAGGAGGGGTACTCAAGTCGAAGACGATCCTCCCTTTCCCAAGTAGCTTCCTTTTCAGAATGGTGTGACCATTGAACCTTGAGAAACTTGATGTTATGGCATCGAGTCGTACGCTCGGCTTGATCAAGGATACGAATGGGATATTCCCGATATGAGAGGTTATCTTGTAGATCAAGCATTTCGTGGTCCACTCCACGGATAGGATCCGCGAAGCAATGCCTGAGTTGAGAAACGTGGAAGACATCGTGAACTCTGGAAAGACGCGGAGGTAGTTACAATTGGTAGGCAACTTCTCCTTGTTTGGCAAGAATGCGAAAGGGTCCAATGTAAAGAGGAGCCCATTTGCCTTTGATACCGAACCGATGGGTTCCCTTTAACGGAGTAACCCAAAGGTAAGCCTTCTCGCCGACTTCATCATTCATGAGCTTATGTTTACGATCATATTGGCTCTTTTGACGAGATTGGGCTGTTTTCAATTTCTCACGAATAACGCGAACCTGCTCTTCTGCCTCCTGGATCATGTCCGGACCAAAGAGTTGTCTTTCTCCGGTCTCTGACCAGTTCAGGGGTGTTCGACATTTTCATCCATATAGAACTTCGAAAGGAGCTTTGCCCAAACTAGCTTGGTAGCTGTTGTTGTAGGCAAATTCAACAAATGGAAGACATTTCTCCCAATCTATTCCGAATGAGATGACAGAAGCTCGTAGCATGTCTTCCAGAATTTGGTTGACACGTTCTACTTGACCACTTGATTGAGGGTGGAAGGCGGTGCTGAAGGAGAGATGAGTTCCCAAAGCATTTTGGAAACTTTCCCAAAATCGAGAGGTGAAGAGACTTCCACGGTTTGAATTGATTTCCAAAGGAACACCATGGAGAGACACTATCCGAGATATATAAAAATCTGCTAGCTGGCTAGCAGTGATACTCTCACGAACAGGTAGGAAATGGGCTACTTTGGAAACACGGTCGATCACGACGAAGATAGCATTATTCCCTCTCTTGGTCCTGGGAAACCCAGTAATGAAATCCATACTGATTTTATCCCATTTCCACTCAGGAATAGCCAAAGGTTGAAGGGTGCCAGCAGGCCGTTGGTGCTCTGCTTTAACATGACAGACGTCGCAACTAGCAATGTATTGAGCAATTTCTCTCTTCATCCTAGTCCACCAAAACCTCTGGCGTAGGTCTTGATACATTTTAGTACTACCGGGATGAATGGTGAGAGGGGATTCATGAGCTTCCTTAAGAATCAACTGGCATAGATGTTGTTTCTTGGGAACCACCAAGCGGTTCTCGAAGAAGACAACACCTCGCTCATCCATGGAAAAACATTTAGCAACTCCGCTAGCGATGTTTTCCTTAATCCGGGATATGCCCTTATCATACCGCTGGGCGGTTATGATCTGATCCATAAGGTTAGGCTTCGCCACCAGGGTGCATAGGAATCCTCGAGGAACTATGTGAAGGTTAAGCTTACGAAATTCCTCGTGGAGAAGTGGTTGACTTTGTTGTAACATCAGGTTGTTACAATAAGATTTACGACTTAGCGCATCAGCCATGACATTGGCTTTGCCCGGGGTGTAAGTTATTCCTAAGTCATAATCCGAGATCAACTCGACCCAACGTCTTTGCCTGAGATTCAAATCTGGTTGGGTGAAGATATACTTCAAACTCTAGTGATCGGTGAAGATCTCGCAACGATACCGAGAAGGTAATGTCGCCAAGTTTTGAGTGCATGGACTACAGCTGCAAGCTCTAGATCATGTGTGGGATAGTTTTCCTCATGGGGTGTAATTGCCGTGAAGCATAGGCAATTACCTGACGATCTTGCATGAGTATGCAACCTAGTCCTTGTCGCGAGGCATCGCAATAGATAATAAAGTCCTTGGAGAAATCTGGTGGTACCAGTACGGGAGCAGATGTCAGGCGTCTTTTTAGTACCTGAAAGCTGAACTCGCACTGTGGGGTCCACTCGAACTTTTTATCTTTCTTGAGGAGTTCATTTAGAGGTTTAGCAAGCTTGGAGAAATTCTCGATGAAGCGGCGGCAATAGCTCGCTAAGCCAAGGAAGCTCCGAACTTGCTTGACCGTCTCAGGTGGTGTCCAATCAAGGACGGCTTGAACTCGCTCGGGATTGATAGCAATACCCTTACCGGAGATTACATGGCCTAGATACGTCACTTCTGGCAACCAAAATTCACACTTCGAGAATTTCGCATAAAGGCGATGCTCTCGAAGTTTCGTCAATACTAGCCTTAGATGTTCGGCATGTTCCTCTTCATTCTTGGAGTAGATGAGTATATCATCGAGGTATACCACGACGAATTTATCCAAATACTCCATGAAGACTGAGTTCATTAACCGAGAGAAAGTGGCTGGGGCATTGGTTAAACCGAAGGACATGACGGTGTACTCGTATTGGCCATAACGACTAATGAAGGCCGTTTTGGGAATGTCCCCGTTTCTGATTTTGATTTGATGGTAGCCCAACCTCAAATCCATCTTGGAAAAGACTGAGGATCCAGCGAGCTGATCATACAGATCGTTGATCCTGGGAAGCGGATACTTGTTCTTGATAGTGACCAAGTTGACAGGTCGGTAATCTACAACCATCCGATCCGTTCCATCCTTCTTCTTGACGAAGAGGACGGGGCAAGCCCAAGGAGAGGAACTAGGACGGATGAAACCCCTTTTCAAGGACTCATCGAGTTGGTTCTTAAGCTCAGCTAGTTCTAAGGGTGCCATCTTATAGGGTCTTCTAGAAATCGGAACGGTTCCTGGAACAAGGTCTATCACAAACTCAACATCCCTGTCAGGTGGAACACCTGGCAGTTCTTCTGGAAAGACATTCGGAAAGTCTCGGACTTCCGGAATATCTTCGAGGTCTGGAAGGGGGTTGGCATTTAGGGAGTAAAGCTGGCGCTTGGCCACTCGAGTTAAGACATTGACTGTCTTGCCCGATGGGTAAGTAAGTTGAACGGTTCTAGTGGCACAATGAATCTTGGCATAATGAGCTGACATCCAGTCCATACCCAAGATGATGTTTATGTTCGAGGACTTGAGAGCTATTAAGGATGCAAGGAAGACAAGTCTATCGACAAGAATTTCATTCCCATGGCTTACTCTAGAAGTTTGCCATCTAGAGCCAGGGGTTTGAATTTCCATGGTAGTGGGCATGTCACAGAATGTTGTGTTATGCAATTGAGCACAGCTCTCAGATATGAATGAATGAGATGCTCACGTATCGAAAAGAACAGATGCCGGATGGCAATTAACAAGGAGCGTACCAAGGACGACGTTAGGATCCTCATGAGCCTCCTTAGCTCAGACATAGTTGACATGGCCACGTGCAGTGGTGACCGGCTTGGCGTAGAATGTATTTCCCGCTGGCTTACCACGGCCAACGGACTTTCCAGACTGATTTGGGTTGTTGTTCTGGGGACACTCTCGACAATAGTGACCCGGCTCTCCACACTTTAAACATGTCACAACATTGGGGCATGGAGTAGCATTAGCAGCGGGGCCACCATAGGGCTTGGGCGGTGCAAACTGCTGGTTGGGACGAGGCGCCTCAAAGGATGGCCTCGGAATGAACCTGGGTGGCAGTGCCGTGCTTGGAATCCACACCCGGCGCTTCTGAGATCCAGAGCCGGATGAAGAGCCAAAATCACAAGAGTGCTTGCGTGAAGCGTCATAGTCAGAATGGCATGTCTCAGCACTGATGGCTTTATTAACCAACTTGTGAAAGGAGGTGCACTCGTGCAGACAAAGATCGCGGCGAAGCTCAAGGCTAAGTCCCTTGCGGAACCTTGCCTGCTTCTTAGCGTCGCTGGATACCTCTTCAGGAGCATACCGTGCCAGATTCCCAAATTCACGACTATATGCATCCACAGTCAGTCTTCCTTGGGTGAAATTGCAGAACTCTTCCCTCTTGCGATCTATGAGACCTTCCGAGATGTGATGCTCATGAAAAGCCTCACTGAATTCAGCCCAAGTAGTGATTTGGCCGACCGGGCGCATAGCTTCAAAGTTTTCCCACCAAAGGCTAGCAGGGCCTTTGAGGTGATAGGCAGCATAGGTAACCTTATCAGCTTCGGCTACGTTAGCAGAACGTAGCTTGTGTGTCATGTTGTGGAGCCAGTCATCCGCGTCGAGGGGCTCGACGAAATGATTGAACTTTGGTGGGTACAACTTGATGAAGTCATTGCTTGACACCAAGTCATTTCGCTGATGGCGTGCAGTGTTCTGCTCAATCCGCTCCAGCAAGCGGTTAGTCTCACGCTTGTTTCTTTCCGCCTCCAGCATCACTTCGGATAGAGAAGGCGGGTGAGGCAGATTTTCACCCCTAACTGCACTGGCTTCCCCCTGCTCCGGGGCAGCGGGGGTGCTGCGGGTGTTGAACATCCTAGGAGAAAACAAGACAACGGTTTAGATAAGGATGGCACAAACTTAGCAAGGAAGTGCAGAATGTAATGGATAACATGGAATGCTAAGATATTCATTGCACGACATGGTAATATAGAAACTGCTATATATATACCATTGTTCATACACACCGTACATAGTTTAGTACAAGCCCAGGCTAGAGTACAACTACAGTGAAAGACATTACATCTCATCGGAGGCATTCCAAGCTCCTATACATTATTTTTCTACACCTCCGGAGCGTGATACACACCAAGTCGTATCCCACGGGTCACGCAGGATTGTGGAGAATACAACTATTACAATACTAGTGAAACTACTACTAGCTCAGACGGCTCCATAGTAATCCTCATAGAAGTCGCCACCAAAGCCTGGAAGTGGAACATGATCATCTGGGAACAGACGGTCCTGCGGAGCCTGCGGACCATAGGGACTCGGATGTGGCCTCGGTCCCACAGGTGGTGGCAGACGGGGACCATGAGGAGGGGTGACGTCTCCTACATCGCGCCACTCCATACAATCTGGCAATCCAGACCGTACAGGGTACATGTCCCTCATGTCCATGTATCCTGCCTGCACCGCAGGTGCAAACCGAGTCAAAGTGGCCCAATGATCAGAACGAGTGTGGAAAAGCTCCATACACAAGGCCCGATTTTCGTGGTCCTTATCCTCGAGCATCTCGGCAGTGGTGCGGAGTAGTGACTCCTCATGTGTAGAGTCATAGTACAAGGCCTAATAGTACCCCTGTGCTCCAGTAAGTGAGGCTGGCATGTAACGGAAGTCGGTGTTCTGTAGAAAGGCAGTCCTGGCTCGAATGATAGTCATCATTGAATAGGCTACATCCTGCACCGACATCTCAATAGTGACCCAAGTCCATAGGAATAGTGAAGGGGCGTAGTGGCTCCAGGATAAGAGGGATATATCCTGACGGTACAGAGGTACTGGCTCTAGTTGAAGTCTCTGAACTGCTCCTCGACGGTATATTCCGGATACCACCGGTAGCCTGACTCGACCATCACTCGAACCAACATGGCCATGTGGCCGAACACATCGAGGCACCGGGTCAGACGAACCACTTGGTTCTGCGAACGGGTGGCCATCTGAAAGCACAGAATAATGCAAAGGCATTAGAATTTTCTAGGGGAAATCGGACAGCATAACGGTTGTAAATGCTCAGGAAAAGATTTGAGACATCCACAATAGTTTGCAATACCACTCAACAACATCATATCAAGGTTCTGATTCAACTGGCAACATACTAAAAGTAGTAGAAATTGTACTGAGGCTGGTAACAACAATCCTATAAGCTACTACGGATTAGTAACACGTGAACCTGATAGAAGAAGAGAGCCTAGTCCTTAACCCACGTTGAAAGAGAAGAGAATGACTAAGATCAGAGGGCATAAGGTAAAGGAGTAAAAAGAGCCTTACGTTCCCTCCCACAATCAATTCCCCTACATATAAATAAAGCATTTCAAGACTCGACATCGACCAGTTTGGCTCAACGAACCTACAGGCAGTCCGGCTCTGATGCCAACGCTGTCAGGACCCCGATTCCAAGTCACATTGATCTAGCCGGTAACACCTCATATCACATTGTGGCCTCACGCACGGTATCCCCACGGATGTCGCCTTACCATGGCCCGGGACCGTTTGCGCCTTTTGGCTCATGTATATGATAGTGTCGCTAGCATCCATATGACAGAGAACCCGGGACGACATGGCTAGTCGTGAACCCAAAGCGGCACAGACCTATGGAGATAGGCATACATGAATCACATCGAGCATGTTGGTCATCAGCGAGTGAATCTGGGCTGTAGCACTGGGCTAATAGGACTCCGGGGAACCCGGGCTGTAGCAGGCTAGGTAGGACTCCGGAAGTCACCGCGTGGCATTTCCTTGAGGGGACAGACATAGGAACAAAGTGAAACACATGCCGGCCAGTCAAGTGTCCTAAGCAGTAGTGCTGGGCTAGCAGGACTCCGATGAACCGGGCTGTAGCGGACTACTATGGCTCAAGGGGCACTAGACTACATTTCCCCATAAGAGAGGCTGCCAAGGATAAACAACTAGATTGTCGGATCCCACACATACCAAGCATTTCAATCATACACACAATATGCTCGATATGTGCAAATACAACATGGCATCGCAACAAAACTCTACAACTCAAGTACTTTATTTAAAGGCTCCAGAGAGCCATACATAACATGTTCATACAGGTAGGGGTCACATGACCCGACACTCAAGTCATACAAGCATACAAGCACATACGGAAGCAAATAGTCTGAGTACAGACACTAGAAAGCAAGAAGGCTTCTCGAAGCCTATATATCTACATAGGGCCCTCCATGGCCAGGACCACCACCTGGGTGGCAAGTCACTCATCAATGTCGAGATCTACATAAAACCCATCGGAGGGGGCGGTGTTGTCGTCTGAAAACAGTAATTAAACAAACATGAGTACAAAGGTACTCAACAAGTCTTACATCAGAACCTACTATACATGATCATTCTCAAGAAGGTGGTGGAGTTATTGGAGCAAGCCAGCTTTGACTCTTGGCTAAGCTATCCTATGGGACACCACAAGTAAAATAGTTTTCGCACACGAGTCCACTAATCACCAATCCAATACTCCACCGGAGATCCTCCCTCATCATCCTACGAGAGAGCCATCCTCGGTACTCACACTTATCTTGAGTCTTTTAGTAGTAACCATTAACTTGTCTATGAACTGTATAGGCAACCAAGTAGTCCTTTACCGCGGACGCGGCTATTCGAATAGTTTTATACCCTGCAGGGGTGTACTTCGTCACAAATGTTTCCACTACTTAGCGTCTGCACACGACATGTGCTCGGCAGACTTCAAGCGAAAACCGACGTGGGTGTAGACCACGAACTGACTAACCGCACAAGTCTCTAGTCCGGGTTTATTGCCTATTCAGGTTCCATCCACAAGGAAATCCGGCCGGGGTGTCCTCAATGGCCCCAAACGATGTGTACAGGGTCCCGAGACGCCAAACGGGCACCTGACATACCCGGCCACAGTGTATCTACCGCGTTATAGCCCACCCCTAGGGTCAGGGCTACGCACGGCCGCCAACACATAACCTACAAACACCAGAAACTAGTTGCAACTCTTGGACAGAGGACGAGAGGGGTCAGTAAGTCGAGCGGGGTCATATTTCAAGGCCCAATGTGTGGTAGTAGCTGAATCTTAAATCACGCATACAGATCTCAGTTCTTATGGACGGCCTCAATGAAACAACCCACCATGTACTCCTACATGGCCTCTCATCGATACCTTTACCAAATCATGTTCAACACATCCCTCACATTACCGACATAATCATTTCACTCTAGCCCATCACCCAGATGAACCAGACCTGACACAACTCTAAGCATAGCAGGCATAGCAAGGTAGGAAACACATACATGGCTCAATCAACTCATACACATGCTAGTGGGTTTCATCTAGTTACTGTGGCAATGACAGGTCATGTAGAGGATAAGGGTTCAACTACCATAGCACACATCAGTTTGAAACGTTGTTGTCTTAATGCAGTAAATGAGAGCAGATGCGAGAACATGGGATTGTATCGATATGATCAATGGGGCTTCTTGCCTGATGGAGTGGTAGTGGGGTACTTCCCTTCAGTTGGATACTCGGAGATATCCTCGGAGGCAGAACCTACCATGAAAGACACCACAGAGTATAATCAACACATGGCAATATGCAACAATATGATGCATGCTATGACATGGCAAAATAATGTGTCCTGCCTAATGCAATGTGAAACAAGTTGAAAAGGTTCCATTTGAATCAAAGATTCAAATGAAAGCTTAAGCTCTTATGCATAATAAGTGTATTAGCTTGTTTCACCTAAACAGCAAGGGTAAAGTGTTTTTTCATGCATGAAACCATTAAAGATGGATAGATTGAATTTTTATGATCATTTTTCATATATAATTTGTTTGATCTGGAGCTATGGTTGATTTTCTATGATTTTTAGAAGTTTAGGCTATTTTCTGGAATTTCCTATATAAAAATAAATCCAGAAAATGAATAATTGCGTCATCACTGCGTCACTGTGACGTCAGCGAGTCAAAGGCGCCAGCCCAGGTCAAACCTGACTGGTGGGGCCCACTAGTCAGTGACTCTGTGCACTAACTACGTTTAGTTAGCCTAATTAACTGGGCAAGGCCCACTAGTCAGTGACTAAACTAATTAAACTAACCTAGTTAGTTAGAACTAACAGAGTAATTAGTCGGGCGGGGCCCGCATGTCAGTGAGAGAGAGGGGGAGGTCAACCCGTGTCACCACAGTCAACCTCGCCGGTCAGCGGGTCAAAACCTGCCGGTGTTTAGCCGCCGGCGAGGCCAGACGCGGCGGCGCGCTGCGGGAATCGCCCACAGGGCACCATTTGATGTGCGGAGAGCAGCTACGGGTAGCTGCTGCTCGCCCGCATCCAACCACGGTGACGGCATGGCCGGGGAGTAGCCGGAGCATCGCCGGCGACGAGCTCGGCGGAGGCCGAGGCTCGGGTGTGCTCGTGCTCATGGCTGCGGTGGCTTAGGCGATGCAGCGAAAGCGCCTACAGCATCTACGCGGCGCGGGGAGTGTGACAGGCTCAGGCCCATGACCAAATGGTCACCGGAGCATCGCCGGCGACGTGGTCAGGCGGCGGCGCGTTCAGGCACAACAGGCGTGACGTCTACAGCGTTCTAGGGGCAAAACGAAAGGTATGGGGAGGTTCAGCAGCTCAGGGGGAAGCTGCGGAGGCGGTCAGCGTGCTCGGGGAAGCTCGGGTGCGGCGGATCGACGACGATGATCGACAGCGGCCGAAGGTTGAATACAGCGGTGGCGGGGACGATGCAGGGGCTCCGGCATCGTGCAGCTCGGCTGGTCGACGTAGTCGATGACGGCGAACCGTCCGGACATGGTGAGAGGGCGCGGGGACGGCGTTGGACGCGGCTGCGGTGAATGGCAGCGATGCTGACGTCTCGGGTGACGTCGGGGAGGGCAAGAGAGAGGAGCTAGAGTGGAGAGCGAGTGTCTGCGAGGTCGGGGAGAGAGAGGGGGTTCGTCCCACGTCGACAGGGCAGCGAGGGAGTGAGGCAGGGAGGCAGGGTGCTGCGTGGCGCGCTGCTGTGCTCGCCGTCGAGCACCTGCTCGCCTCGCTGGCTAGGCGAAGTAGCGGCATGGAGCGGCTGCTGGGCTAGGCCAGCTAGGTGGGTCGGCTGGTGGGCTTCCAGGTAAGTCTCTGGTCCTTTTTGTTTTCTCTTTTATTTATTTCCTGCTCTGTGTATTGAAATAGAATAAATACTATTTCATTTCCAAAAACTCTGGAAATATTCAGAGGCACATTTGAGAATATTCTCAACTGCCTAAAAATGCTTCCAAGATTATTTGAGCACTTTAAAATATTTATGGCATTTAAAATGCCCAAATTCAAATACTTATGGCTTGTTCAAAAATCCAGAATGGCTCCATAAATTGCAAGACCATTTTTGGCTGAGGTTTTAATCAAGACCAAAAATGGTGGGATTTTATGAAGGGCATTTTGGATTCATTGAAATTCCAATTGTTGGAAATTAGCATTTTCAGGGGGGTGTTGGGATTGATTAGCCCCCATTTCAAGTTTAAAAGAAATTTAAACATGATGCACAAGTTCAACCAACCCTAATGCATAACATGAAAGCGGGGATGTGACACGAATAAAACGACAAATTTTTGTGAAGTGGGGGAGAGGAAAATTATAGGCGAATGGCAAATAATGTAAATTGCGAGGAGATGAGATTTTTGATTAGGAACCTGGTATATGTTGAAGATCCTCCCCGGCAACGGCACCAAAAATTCCTTTTGATGTCGCTTGATGCTACGTCGGTATTTCCCCAAAGAGGAAGGGATGATGAAGCACAGCGGCGGTAGGTATTTCCCTCAGATATGAAACCAAGGTTATCGAACCAGTAGGAGAACCAAGCAACACAACGTAAACGGCCCCTACACGCAGATAACAAATCCTCGCAACGCGACGTGTTAAAGGGGTTGTTAATCCCTTTCGGGTACGGCGCCTCAAGTGGCAAACGGACGTGAGATAAATTTATAGTAAATTGATAGATCGAACGCTAAATAAAATAAATAAAGAAAAATTGCAGCAAGGTATTTTTGTATTTTTGGTTTTATAGATCCGAAAATAAATGCAAGAGAAAAGTAGATCGCAAAGGCAAATATATGAGAAAGAAGACCCGGGGGCCGTAGGTTTCACTAGTGGCTTCTCTCGAGAAAATTAGCAAACGGTGGGTAAACAAATTACTATTGGGCAATTGATAGAACTTCAAATACTTATGGAGAAACGGGGTAATGCAACAAGAACGATGACATGATGTAGACAAGATCTATCTATGTAGAGATAGACCCCATCATTTTATCCTTAGTAGCAACGATAGATACGTGTCGTTTCCCTTTCTGTCACTGGAATCAAGCACCATAAGATCGAACCCACTACAAAGCACTTCTTCCCATTGCAAGATAAATAGATCAAGTTGGCCAAACAAAACCCAAATATCGGAGAAGAAATACGAGGCCATAAGCAATCATGCATATTAGATATCAAAGAAACTCAAATAACTTTCATGGATATAAAAAGATATAACTGATCATAATTAAACTCAAAGTTCATCAGATCCCAACAAACACACCGCAAAAAGAGTTACATCATATGGATCTCCATGAGACCATTGTATTGAGAATCCAGCGAGAGAGAGGAAGACATCTAGCTACTAACTACGACCCTGAAGGTCTACAAGGAACTACTCACACATCATCGGAGAGGCACCAATGGAGGTGGTGAACCTCATCCGAGATGGAGTCTAGATTGGTTCTGGTGGTTCTGGACTCTACGGCGGCTGGATGAATATTTCGTCGCACCCTCCAGGGTTTCTGGAATATTGGGGTATTTATAGAGCAAAGAGGCAGTCCGAGGGGCACCCAAGGTGGGCGCAACCCACCAGGGTGCGCCCTGGTGGGTTGTGGCCTCCTCATGGCACCCCCAGGCGCAGCCAGGGCCTGTTGTGTTCCTTCTGGCCCATAAAAGTTCTCCATAAAGTTTCGAGGAATTTGGACTCCGTTTGATATTGATTTTCTGCGATGTAAAAACAAGGAAAAACAGCAACTGGCACTTGGCACTATGTCAATAGGTTAGTACCAAAAAATGATATAAAATGACTATAAATGATTGTAAAACATCCAAGATTGATAATATAACAGCCTGGAACAATAAAAAATTATATATACGTTGGAGACATATCATATATATACTAGTAAAACTATAGGTAGAGACTAGAAAATGGAAGTAGGACATGGCGTTTCAAGAGGAATATAGAACTGGGCTGTGTGTTTGATTCAGTAAAATAAACTACCTGCGGATGTTCGAAGACAAATTATAACTAACGTTGCGGGCCAGAGGCCAGTAGATACCTACTGGATCTTTGTGCCCCGTTGTCGTCATGGGATGGGCCTGTTAAAAACAAAACCAAGCCTAGGCAGTCTACAGCCCAGTTGAAACTTGCCTGACCTGAAAAAATATATACCTGCTCAATAAACGAGAGAATTCTGCAAGTACAAACTGATAACTGGGATCCAACAGGTATATTGTTCTTTCATCGTGATACTAAGTGCATGCACTTGTTTCGGAAAATTTGGAGAACTAGGAATTCAAACGGCAGGTGGTTATGCTACCCATCCAATAGAAATCAGGTGCCTGAAAATTCGTTTTGAAACAAATGATTCATATTTATATCCACATCGACCCTCGGCATGATGGTTGGAAGCAAATGCCAAGTTCATACCGAAAGATCCTTAACAACAATACCAACTTGCGGACGACAAGGTAGTACAAATACCATTACCAAAATAACTTATAATCTTTTTAGTCCTGGCCCTAGTGTTCATCTGGTAGAAAATCTTGCAGAGGACCAGCTCCTGCTCCTTCTCTTGCTCGAGGTCCCCGAGGTGGTTGTCAGTGTCACAACCAGCGGATCTCGGGTAGGGGGTCCCGAACTGTGCGTCTAAGGTCGATGGTGACAGGAGATAGGGGACACAATGTTTACCCAGGTTCGGGCCGTCTCTATGGAGATAATACCCTACTTCCTACTTGATTGATCTTGATGAATATGAGTATTACAAGACTTGATCTACCACGATATCATAATGGTTGAATCCTAAAAGTCTAGCATGTCTGACTATGATTATGAGGATATATGTCTACGGACCTAGCCCTCTGGTTTATATACACGCCGGAGGGATCTAGGGTTACATAAGGTTGGTTACAGAGAAAGGAATATTCGGACGCCAAGCTTGCCTTCCACGTCAAGGAGAGTCCCATCCGGACACGGGTAGAGTCTTCGGTCTTTGTATCTTCACAGCCCATCAGTCCGGCCAATGTCTAATAGGACGGCGCCCGAGGACCCCTTAGTCCAGGACTCCCTCAGTAGCCCCTGAACCAGGCTTCAATGACGAGGTGTCCGACGCGCAGATTGTCTTCGGCATTGCAAGGCGGGTTCCCCTTTCCGGATACTCCAAGATAGTCTTCAGACGCAATGAACGTCTCCGGATCTCCAACACAAGTACCAACACAACCGGAGAGAATATAATATTGCACGAGTCCAATCCGCTGACAACTTTTTGTAATGTGACATCACGTCTACTTGGTCATCATTTTGAACCGTTTTCCGTCTGCCGTTCCACGTCTTGAGACGCGGTTTTCATAGGCACGTCTTGTCGAAGCAGAGATCGTGTCCCCTTATTGCGGGATTCTCATCAATACGGGTGTGGGTAATCTAACCGTGCCGTTTACACATCCCTTGGGGACAGGCAAGTTTTAAGGCAAGTGGGGAGGCGCTTGATATTCACTGCCTTTATAAGGAGATAAGGACTCTCTTTTCTTCACCCACGCCTTCTCTCTTTCTTTGCCCTTCCGTTCTCGAGCTACAACGCCCAAGTCCTCATTCTTTCCTCCCCAAGGAAGCACTCAACCATGTCCGGATCTGGAGGGCAAGGCAAGTGGATGGCCTCCTCTGTTAGGAAGAAGGACATCACTAGGCTTCGGGAGGCCGGGTATCTGGCGAAAGAAATTGCCCACCGGCTTCCAGCCAAGTGGCAAATCGTCCCCACCCCGAAGCCCAACGAGAGGGTGGTGTTCATCCCTCATTTCGTCCGTGGGTTAGGGTTTCCTCTCCACCCTTTCATCCGCGGGTTTATGTTCTATTACGGGCTAGACTATCATGACCTAGCCCCAAATTCTTTCCTCAACATCTCGGCATTCATTATCGTGTGTGAGGCCTTCCTCCACATCCAACCCCACTTTGGACTATGGCTCAAGATTTTCAACGTGAAGCCGAAGGTGGTGGATGGCCAGCACGCGGAGTGCGGAGGCGCCATGGTGAGCAAGTTGCCCAATGTCACATGGCCCAAGGGTACTTTTGTGGAGACCATCAAGGATTGGCAGAAACTGTGGTTCTATATCACAGAGCCCCGCGAGGCCACCTAGGCCGCGACTTCCAAATTCAAGTCAGGAGCTCCAACACGGCTCACCTCGTGGATAGAGAAGGGCCCAAATTGGTCTTCGTCGGACAAGCTGATAGCGCTGCAAACACGCATTCAAAGCATGGTGGATAGAAACATCAAGCACGTTGATGTAATCCAGGTGATGCTGGTTCGCTGGATCCTCCCATGCCAAAGCCGAAGCTGCCCCTTATGGGAATTCGACCAGAAGAAGCACCAAACCTTGGAAAGGCTCTTCGGAACCACTCACGAAGATGCTTGGAAGTTGCTCTTTAAGGGAAACGAGACGCCGCCAGCAATAGACTCGGACCGCGGGCACGATATTACCCATTCTGCCAATGCGGTAAGCCTTTCACGTCTCTAGACGCATCCTCTACTTGCTTGTTTCAAGGATGATATCTAAACTTTATTTTTTTCAGGTATGGACGGAGAGGGCGGAGCGGATTCAATGTTCGGCTCCGCTACCCGAGGAACCAGCCATCCCGCTCCTGGCGAAGATGCTGGTGCCGGCGCCCTATAAGGCACCGGAGAAGAAGGCCAAGGGGGTCCAGAGTGGCCCCCGCTGCAAGGGTGCTTCGAATGTGTCGTCCGAAAATAAGACTCACTCCTCCGCTGCCGAAGACGGTGACGAGGAGGAGGAAGAAAGCACCTCTCCCCCTGATGGGGGGGAGGAAGAAGAGGACGGCCTCCACAAATCTGGAGGTGGAGGCACCCAAGAGGGGGGAGGGACCCCTGCGGATAACTCCGCGTGGGACGTCGACAGCAGCCCGGAGCGACGCCCCCAAAATAAGCCTCTGGCCGCGTCGTAAGTACTAAAAACCCGCATATGTCCATGCATCCAGCCTCTCTTGCTTCATAATATTATATGTTAATTTATGCCATTGCAGTCCGGCCCACGACAGCTCCCTGCGATCCTCATCAAGAGGTTCGTTGGATTCGAAGGCGATGGCCAGCGAGTCACCGCCGGCCGCTCACTCTTCCACGGCCAAGGGCGATGACGAGATGTTATCCCAAAGGACCTTCCCCGGCCAGGGAGAGGTTAAGGAGGCCTCCAGGGTGACGCCAGAGGGCGAAACCTCGGCTGTCGGACACATGGGGGAGCAGTCCCCCATGGCGACCGGGGATGGGGGCTTTGCTCAGTTCGGCCCTGTAACACCCACGATGCGGCTATATCTCCCACGTGTCAAGGCACGACTTAGAGGCATAAGTGCATGGTGATTTAGTCGCAAGTGGGGTAATCTTCACACAATCCCACATACTGAATAAGAAAGGGATAAAGAGTTGGCTTACAATCGCCACTTCACACAAATAACAAGTTAAACATACATCATCCAGAGTACAATCAAAGGTCCGACTACGGAACCAAAATAAAAAGAAGACAACCCCAAATGCTAGATCCCCGATCGTCCCAACTGGGCTCCACTACTGATCAACAGGAAACGAAACAAAACAGCGATCAAGATCTTCATCGAGCTCCCACTTGAGCTGGGTTGCGTCACCTGCACTGGTATCATCGGCACCTGCAACTGTTTGGAAGTATCCGTGAGTCACGAGGACTCGGCAATCTCACACCCGCGAGATCAAGACTATTTAAGCTTATGGGTAGGATAGGGTAATGAGGTGGAGCTGCAGCAAGCACTAAGCATATATGGTGGCTAACATACGCAAATAAGAGCGAGAAGAGAAGCAACGCAATGTTCATGAACTAGAAGTGATCAAGAAGTGATCCTGAATCTACTTACGTTCAAGCATAACACAAGAACCATGTTCACTTCCTGGACTCCGCCGAAAAGAGACCATCACGGCTACACATGCGGTTGATGCATTTTAATTAAGTCAAGTGTCAAGTTCTCTACAACCGGACATTAACAAATTCCCATCTGCCACATAACCGCGGGCACGGCTTTCGAAAGTTCAAACCCTGCAGGGGTGTCCCAACTTAGCCTATCACAAGCTCTCACGGTCAACGAAGGATATTCCTTCTCCCGGGAAGACCAGATCAGTCTCGGAATCCCGGTTACAAGACATTTCGACAATGGTAAAACAAGACCAGCAAAGCCACCCGATGTGCCGGCCATCCTGATAGGAGTCGCATGTATCTCGTTCTCAGGGCAACACCGGATGAGATAGGCTACGAGTAAAACCATCCCTCGAGTTTCCCAAAGGTGGCCCCGCAGGTGGCTCAGTTCGGACCAACATTTAGAGAAGCACTGGTCCGGGGGGGTTAAAATAAAGATGACCCTCGGGTTGGCCGACCCAAGGGAAGGGTAATAGGTTGTTAGGAAAATGTAAAACCAAGGTTGGGGCTTGCTAGAGGAGTTTTATTCAAAGCGAACTGTCAAGGGTTCCCATAACACCCAACCACGTTAGGAATGCAAAATCAAGGAACATAACACTGGTATGACGGAAACTAGGGTAGCAAGAGTGGAACAAAACACCAGGCATAAGGCCGAGCCTTCCACCCTTTACCAAGTATATAGATGCATTAATTAAATAAGAGATATTGTGATATCCCAACATATCCATGTTCCAACATGGAGCAAACTTTAGCTTCACCTGCAACTAACAACACTATAAGAGGGTCTGAGCAAAAGCGGTAACATAGTCAAACAATGGTTTGCTAGGAAGGTGGGTTAGAGGCTTGACATGGCAATATGGGAGGCATGATATAACAAGTGGTAGGTAGCGCGACATCGCGATAGAACGAACAACTAGCAAGCAGAGATAGAAGTGATTTCGAGGGTATGGTCATCTTGCCTGAAATCCTGCAAGGAAGAAGAACGAGTCCAAGAAGTAGACAAACGGACGTAGTCGAACGGATCCTCACAAATGCCATGTTATCGGAACTAACCCGAAGAAGCAACACTGGAAATAAGCAAACAACATGGTAAACAACCATCACGTAAACATGGCATGATGCACAATCAAGTATGATGCATGTCCAGTTTAAAGAGGCATGGCATGGCAAAGTGCAACAAACAACAGTACAAGTTACGTGGAGCTCAATATGCAACGAGTTGCATATTGACGAAACACCACATGACTTATTTAGTTCACTCTCGTTTATGTACCCAACAAAATTAAATGTTATTAAACATGGCTAGGGGTGAAGCATATGAAAACTACCTATCTAGGCAAGTTTAAATGAGGCCGGAAATAACAAACAACAATTCTGGAAAATCCTCATATGCAATTTATGGATTTGGTACTGTTCTGCCCTAAACCATATTTTGTAGTTGTTAAACATGTAAAGTAAGTACATTATGTTAAACTAGGCATTTTTCTACCCCATTTACATATAAAGATTATTAACTTTGGAGCTACGGTTATTAAGTTATGAAATAAATCATTTTTGCATGGCATTTAAGCAAATTAAAGCAAACAGCAGTTTAAACATTTTAAACATGGATGAAAGTTGGAAATTATTAATCTACACAAAATTATAAGCATTTTACATATAAAGTTTGTCTAATTCCGATGCACGGTTCATGAGTAATTATATGCATGAAGGCTAGGGTCTTTTCTGCAAAACTTCACTCTTTGGATTAAATAGAAAAATTGTCTTGGCAAGAAAAAAACATAATGGGATGAAACTGGGGGCGGACTGGGATGCTCACATTGGGCCTACAAGGGCGCATGGAGCTGGGCCTCGCGGGGCACAGGCTGCAGAGACGAGGCGCTGGCGTGACCGGGCCCTACGCGCAGAAGCGCGGTAAACGGTGATGCGGTCCTCACGCAGGCACATGCATGCGAGTGGTTCAGGATCCTCTGATCGATGCAGAGCGAGCAGAGGCCGGCGGCGGGGCATGGAGGTCGACGTGGGGAACCGGCGGGGACCAAGGCAAAGCAGGGAAGGTCCGGCAGGGACGTGCATCTCCAGGACGGCGGATCTGGCCGGGAACGGGCTTGAACGGCGGCTTCAGGCGATGCAGGGCACAACAAGACAGTGTCAATGGCAAGGGACGGCCAGGAACAAGTGTCTCCGGCCCGGATCTGGTCGACCTCATCCCGTTCCAAGGGTGCAGAGGCGGGGCACAGGACGATGGGGTTCAAGGTGGCGGTGACGAGCTCCTGCACGTCCCTGGTACGGAGATGGAGAGGGAGTTGAGATAGAGGAGGAGAAGGGAACGGGAAGGAGGAAGGGTAGGGACGACGGGGATGGCCTGGCGGTGGTGCTCGTCTCCGGCGAGCTGGCAGGTGACGCACGGGACGATGGCGGGGCCGAGCAGAGGAAGTGTACGGGAGGGGCTCCAGAAGAAGCTCCTCTTCTCTAGATCGAGAGGAGACAGGGGCTTCCGAAGAGCGAGGAGGATCTCCTCTCCTTGGATCGTGCGCGTGAGGCAGAGCACTCCGGCGTGGCAGGGCGAAGGGATCGAGGGAGATTTGGTTGGTGGTAGGTGGGTTGGATCGGGCAGGATCCCGATGAAGAAGGAGACCAGGAGGATGCGCTGATTGGTCCGCTAAGGAAAACGAGTGGCGGCGCACTGATGGAATGGATGGGACAAGGTCTAGGGTTAGGATGAATTTTTATAGCCTATGGGTTTTGGCTAGGGCCTAATCGGTCCCTCCGACTAGATCGGACGGTCAGGAATAAATTGGTTAGCAAGTCCAAATAAGAAAACGAAGATGTTTTATAGATGTTATGGGATGATCTGAATCCAACGGTGACGACAGCCCGGGTCGGGTCCGGAACATCTTTCAGACGCGCGCACAAGGAGGGCCGCAGGCTGACAAGAGAGGTTAGGTTGGTGGTAGGTAGTGGACTGTGTAGACGGTCTAGGGAGGAAAAGAGAGGGAAAGCCCGACAACAGTTTTTGGAGAGCGAAAACGTCCGACGATTTGACCGACTATATTGTCGCTATAGTTAACCGTTGGGGCGTCAAACGGACTCCGAATGTGATGGAACTTGGCAGGCAACCTACTAACAACATAACAACACCGCACGCCAACTTTCATCCCATTCCGAGAATATTTTCTTGCCACTCATAAAATAATATTTCGGACATCCCGCGGGCGCGTGCAAGTGTGTCTGGGCTCAGAACGGATAATGGAGAGAACTTGGAGACTCGAACGAATGCAAGTTTTGAAAATGCAATGCTGATGATGACATGGCAAGATGCAACACACAAGCGAATGACAAGGCAACAATAGCGAATAACTGGAAGACACCTGGCGCATCGGTCTTGGGGCGTTACAGGCCCCCAGCCGAATACAAGTACGGAGACCTATACGGCTCTGGAATCCGGCGAGCAACCTCATTCGAAAGAAGGGGGTGTGCCTATTCCGCCGGTGACCTCTATCCAACCAGAGGCACCGGATAATCTGCTGGAAGCGCTACGAGGCACTTCCATTGTGGATGAACACCGTATCCTTATGGGTACGGTGATTGAGAGGGTTCAGTCTGTCAAGAGTGGACTAACCGAAGCCTGCAGTAGCCTGCGACAGGTTTTGAGGTAAGCGATGCAAACGAGAAATCCCAATATAGACAGTAGCCCCTAAGACACTGTCTGGTGTTCGGAAAGAAGAGCTAGACAGAGGATCAATTTATTTTTGCAGGAAACTAACTAAATATGTCTTATATGAATAAGCACCCGTCGTTGCTGGCCGCGACCTCACACACTGCCGAAGTCTCTGGACTGAAGCAGAGACTGGAGCGGGCCGAGGAGGAGCTCAGCCAAGCGAGGAAGCAGCTAGAAGACAAGCAAGGTATGTACTGACTGGCTGTATATTCGGAAAGAATAAATAATGCATATTGACCGTAGTGCCATGATATGTGTAGGAGCGGCGACCGAGGTCGAGGTCCTTAAACAGGCCCTAGCCCAGGCTGAGGAGAAAGCTGCCAAGGAAAAAGCCGCCCGTGAGAAGCACAAGGCCCGGCTTGATGAGGTCCAGCAAGAGCTCCAGGATGCGGTGGAGAAATGTGAATCCTTGGAGCTAGGCGTTTCGGCTCGAGAGACCGAACTTACTATGGCCCGCCAAAGTGCAGAAGAGGCCCGTATTGAGGCCCAGGGCGCCCTCCAGGAGATCCAGGAGGCCTTGAAAATCACGGCAGGTAAGGCATTTAGTATGCAAAGCAAATATGTGAAGAAGTATCTCTTACTAACCCGGATTCGTAGTTCTGCAGGGGCATTTGCGGATCTGCCATGTAGTGTGTCTAACGCTGCAGAGTTCTTCCGAGCCGAAGAAGGGAGCTCTATGGAGAAGCTGCTCTGGTCGCAATATCTTGTGCCGGAACATCCAGTGCCCTTTAGCGATCAGCTAAAAGAGCTGGTCGAGCTGCATAGGGTGGCTGAACTTGCCATGAAGGATTTAATAATTCGGTTGTGGCCTACCGAAGCTATACACGGCAGCTACTTCAGGCTCATGAAGCGGCTGGTAAATGTCTGCCCTCGGCTGGACGTCGTCAAGCGGTCGGTCTGTATCGAGGGCGCGCGCATGGTCTTCGCCCGCGTCAAGGTGTGGTGGGCGAAGATGGACGCCGTCAAGCTTACAACCGGGGGACCGCCAGAGGGCAAGGAGCACCGCACGCCCGAGTGGTATTTTGAAGACGTCCTGGAGGGGTCTCGTATTGTGGCAACGCAATGTGCGCAAGACATTATTTTCGAATGAATACATTCATGTTGTCTCTACCTTGTATGATGAAACAAAGTCGTTATGTAATATAATCTTTGTTATTTAAAAAAATTCACCTCCTATGCAGCCGTGTTGTGCGAAATCCGAGAGTTGGCCAGTCGTCAGCTTCTGCCCCCACGTAGGTAGTACGGGGGTGTTCCGGATGTAATCTAAACACTCTTGATCCAATTGTTTGCTCCTTGAAGGAGGTGTTTAGCGCGAAGAACCAGGCAATCGGACTATGCAGCTTTAGCACCCTCACTTAGCCATAGGAGTTTGACAATAAAAATATAGGCGCAGCCCCTAGTATCCGAACTAGGATGATGTAAACACCTGATCGGGTAAGTACCGATCCCTGGCATAGTGCAGAAAAAATCTCTAAAGATTTGAGACCTCTGAAGTGCTGACCGGCTCTCGCCGCATCATGATAGTCATTTTTAGGCTTTCTCTACTAAGGTGCTCCTCCGGATAAACCAGGGCACAATCACAGTAGTTCTCCTTTACTACCCTAGCCAATATAATGCAACATAAGGTAGCAAGCACAGGAGCCGGGCAACCCAACTATTGACCAAAGACATGATTCGGAGCCAATGCATATAGTGCTGAATTCGGGGTTGAAAGTGCAACTATCCCTGGGTGGTTTTGGTAATTCCTAACAACATATAGCTCATTGAGCTAACATTATTCCAAGATTAATATTTCAGGAAAAGCTCAATGAATGGCATGGCATGGATGAGGAAAGTGGATCCCTCAAAATTCTAAGGACAAAAAGTTTGGCTCAAGCTTCAAGATCAAGACTCTACATTTTATATTTTAGTGATCCAAGATCACATTGAGTCTATAGGAAAAGCCAATACTATCAAGGAGGGATGAGGTGTTGCTTAATGGCTTGCTTGCTCAAATTGCTTAGTGATATGCTCCAAAATCCTCAACTACCTTCCCACATCCACATTTGAACTAAACCAAAAGTCAAACTCGGCCCCACCGATTCTATCTATCTGGTCCCACTGAGTTTGTGTAATCGGTCACACCGAGATTACGTTATGCGCTAACCCTAACCATATCGGTCCTACTGAGTTGCATCTCAGTCTAACGATCACTAGGTTTGCTGAATCGGTCCGACCGAGTTTAACCATTCGGTCCCACCAAGTTTGACAAATTGTGTGTAACGGTTAGATTCTGTGTGGAGGCTATATATACCCCTCCATCCACTCTTCATTCATGGAGAGAGAGCCATCAGAACATACCTACACTTCCAATATACATTTTCTGAGAGAGAACCACCTACACTTGTGTTGAGGTCAAGATATTCCATTCCAACCATATGAATCTTGATCTCTAGCCTTCCCCAAGTTGCTTTCCACTCGAATCTTCTTTCCACCAAATCAAAATCCCGTGAGAGAGAGTTGAGTGTTGGGGAGACTATCATTTGAAGCACAAGAGCAAGGACTTCATCATCAACCCACCATTTGTTACTTCTTGGAGAGTGGTGTCTCCTAGATTGGCTAGGTGTCCCTTGGGAGCCTCTGACAAGATTGTGGAGTTGAACCAAGGAGTTTGTAAGGGCAAGGAGATCGCCTACTTCGTGAAGATCTACCGCTAGTGAGGCAAGTCCTTCGTGGGCGACGGCCATGATGGAATAGACAAGGTTGCTTCTTTGTGGACCCTTCGTGGGTGGAGCCCTCCGTGGACTCGCGCAACCATCACCCTCCGTGGGTTGAAGTCTCCATCAACGTGGATGTACGATAGCACCACCTATCGGAACCACGACAAAAACATCCATGTCTCCAATTGCGTTTGAATCCTCCAAACCCTTCCCTTTACATTCTTTCAAGTTGCATGCTTTACTTTCCGCTACTCATATACTCTTTTGCATGCTTGCTTGAATTGTGTGGAGATTGCTTGACTTGTGCTAAGATAGCTAAAATCTACCAAGAACTAAAATTGGGAAAAGGCTAGATTTTTATTTGGTCAAGTAGTCTAATCACCCCCCTCTAGACATACTTTCAATCCTGCAAGTGGTATCAGAGCTTTGGTCTCCATTTGCTTTGATTTCCATAGCTTTTGGTGGTCATAGCCTTGGTTTCACAACCTAGGAGAGTATGGCGTCTAGCGACGGAAATTATCACCTTAGAGGTCCTTACTTTGATGGTACTAATTTTGCTAGTTGGAAGCATAAGATGAAAATGCATATTCTTGGACATAACCCCGCCGTTTGGGCTATTGTGTGTGTTGGCTTGCAAGGTGAATTCTTTGATGGGAGAGAACCGAATCGTGAAGTTACCGCGGATGAGTTGAAGATGCTACAATACAATGCTCAAGCTTGTGATATCCTCTTCAACGGATTGTGCCCCGAAGAATTCAACAAAATCAGCCGTCTTGAGAATGCAAAGGAATTTTGGGATACTTTGATTGACATGCATGAAGGTACCGACTCCGTCAAGGAATCCAAGTTGGATGTGCTTCAAAGTCAACTTGACAAGTTCAAAATGAAGGATGGTGAAGGTGTCGCTGAAATGTACTCTAGGCTTGCTCTTATCATAAATGAGATTGCCGGCTTAGGGAGTGTAGAGATGACCGATAGATTCATCATCAAGAAGATCCTAAGAGCCTTGGATGGAAAATATGATATCGTGTGCACATTGATCCAAATGATGCCCGATTACAAAGATCTCAAGCCAACGGAAGTCATCGGAAGAATTGTTGCTCATGAGATGTCACTCAAGGAGAAAGAGGAACTTCACAACAAATCAAGTGGTGCTTACAAAGCCTCATGTTAAGCCCCCACATCATCGAGTGAGAAACAAACCTTCAATGAAGAATTGAGCTTAATGGCAAAGAACTTCAACAAGTTCTACAAGAGTAGAAGCAAAGAGAGAAGCTCCAAATCAAGGTCCTACAATGACAAAAGATCTTCTAGTCGAGAGCGAAACTGCTACAATTGTGGAAGGCCTAGACACTATTCCAATGAATGTACGGCCCCCTACAAGAGAAGAGAAGATTCTCCCAAGAGAAGAAGTAGAAGAGAAGAACGACTAGAGAAAGAAGGAGTAGAGATGATCGTTATGAACGAAGACCCTCATGGAAAAGCAAGGATTTGGAAAGAAAGGACAAGTCATCAAGGAGCTACACGAAACGAAGACATCAAGCTCATGTTGGTGAATGGGTATCCGGCTCCGACTCCGACAACCACTCCGAGAGAAGCTATCACTCCGACTCCGAATATACTCAAGATGAAGGTGTTGCCGGTCTAGCACTTGTGACAACCAACTCCTACGACATATATGACTCACCAAATGAAGGAGTTGGAACATGCTTCATGGCTAAAGGCCCAAAGGTATCACACCCCGAGTATTTTGATTTCAATAGTGATGAAGATGACTTGTTAGGTGATGATGATTTACTTGTTGACAACTCTAGTGATGAATACTATGATGAAACGTCAATTAATCATGCTAATGAAGATAAAACGAATGAGAATGATAAGGAGAAGATTGAGTCTCTAACTAAAGAACTAAACACTCTTAAGTTAGCTCATGAAACTATCTTAGGAGATCATCGAGAACTTTTAAGGACTCCTGAGAAATTGCGCTTTGAAAAGCTCAACCTTGAGCAAGAGCATGAGTTCTTAAAAGCAATCAATGATGATCTTCGCAAGAAAAGTTCTTCTTACATTGCCAAGCGTTTACTCTTATCCACTTACATGCCTCAAGTCAAGTCTAGTAACAAGAACGAGAAAGATTCTTCCTCTAGTAGTAACAATAATCATGCTAAATCCAATATTGTTGCTTCTAGTAGTTCTCTTGATTCCACTAATGATTCTCTTAGCCAAGTTACACTTGAGCAAGAAAATAGCTTATTGAAGGGAATTATAGAGAAAGGTGTTTACAAGAGCCTTGATGAAGTATGCAATTTGAGGAAATTGTACGCAAGCAAGGAAGGCACCGGAAGAATCAAGGTGTTGGTTTTGAACGAAAGTTCAATGCCAATGGAGTTGAGTGGGAAGAAGATCAATACCCCAAGACGAAGTTTGTTCCTCAACAAGAGAAGTATGATCCTACTTCTCTCAAAGGGACACAAGCTCAAGATGATCTTCCACCACAAGACCACAAGCAAAAAGTCAAGGACAAGCTTCAAGAGGAAATTGATGCATTTGAAGAAGCTCCTAAGGCCTTGGTCAAGTGGGTTCCCAAGACTACTTCAAGTTCCACTTCATCAAGTACAACTACAACACCGAGGATTCCCATCAAGATGGTGTGGATCCCGAAGAAGAAGAACTAGAGAGTTCTTGAGGGTGACTCCGCCAACATACTTCACTCTTATCATCCTGGCAAGAACAAGTGCAATCAACTTCCACATCTTGCACTAGTTCAAGGAGTCGCAAACCCTCTGTTGGTAAGACAAGGGACAAGGTAACCTAAAAGCTTTCATAGACATCATCTTGTGTGTGCATCACTCTATGTCTATGGATATCCTTGTTTGTTCCTTGTGGGACTAACCCGTGTAGGTATTGAAAGTGCAACTCACTCCAATGGATAGCTCCAAACGATCTACATCAACATTGAGCATCCACATATTCAACATCTACATGAAGTCATCATCGACAAAACCCAAGGTTAGTTCATCCCTCTTAGGGGGGATCTCACATCTAGGGGGATCTTTACTCTAAGAATTGAGCTAAAGCAACTCTAATGGTGTGAACACAACAATGCTTTATGTAAAAGTGGTAACCCCACTTGTGCTTAAACGATGAGTATGACCTATGATCAAATGTTCTCATTTGACTCCTAAGTCAATATACTCATATATAGATGACCTAGTCATCGCAAATTGTTTGATAGATGCTAGAATTGGTTGTGCATGCTTTGCCACATATTTCAATTGCCATTTTATTGTGTGAGGATGTTGATTGCATATTTTACTCATTTGAGGACATCCACTTGTTGTTTTGATTGATTGGTTTTCTTTTCTTTTGCCAAGTGGATGGACAAGAATGCCTAAGAACCCTCTCTAGTTATCTATGCTTTTCTCGTCTCAAACTCTATTCATGCTGCATCACAAAATTTGATCAAGTCAGATTCGAACCACTCTGTGTGAGGAGCACTCGGAGTCTCCGATTCGTCATAGACTTAAACTTCGAAAACTTCTTTGTGTGTTTCGGTCTGACCGATTCCTTCATTTTGGTCATACCGAGATCACTAAGTCGATCTAGGTTTTCAATCTCGGTGCAACCGATTTGAACTTTTCGGTCACACCGAGTTGCTGTAGCTGTCAACAGTTATGCATCTCGGTGCCACCGAGTTGCTCCACTCGGTCACACCGATAGAGTCGGGCTATATATACTCACGGGCAAAATTTTGGAAATTTCTTCGAAACCCCTTCGCCCATGCATAGCTCACTCTGCCTCCTGTGTCTTCGGATCGTCCTCTTCGTCGCCAGCCGCCTCCTATCGCTGGTCTCCGCCGCCGTCAACAGAATTCTTCCCCGCCGTTGCCGCTGTAGCGAGTTCATCGCCGAACTAGGGTATGGACTCGATCACAGTGCTATCCCCGTCCGATTCCTAGCACATTGTGTTCATTATGATTCTTACAATGATTGAAACACTTCTATCCAGTCAAAACACTCCGTAGATTAGAGTTGAATTGAAAATTTAGGGTTAGGTTTCCGCCGAAACCATCTCGGACCCACCGGGTTGCAGAACTCAGTTCCACCAATTCGGCCAAGGCCATTGCACATGTGGTTCTCGGTCTGACCGAGAATTGCAAATCGGTGTGACCGAGTTCAGGACTTTGTGAAACCCTAGCAGTCTCGGTGCCACCGAACTGTGACTCGGTCTGACCGAGTTCACTAGTTTAGGTTCCAACAGCTGCTTCGGTATCACCGAGTTTGCAAATCGGTTGATCCGAAATGCTTTCTGTGGAAAACTAAAACTAAGTTTTTGACTCATTCTTTTGCAAAAACCTCTGCATTTTGTGATGCTCATCCACTCTATCTCATCTATATCTATTCACAGGGTCTTCTGTCAGTGTTTGCAACATGTTTGACCAGAGTGACAGCCAGAACAGGTCAGAGGAGCAGGTTCACCTGAGTGAGGGCACTAGTCCCTCTAGCAGTTCAGATGATGGTAGCAGGAGCACCCCAAGCAATTTGCCAAAGGCTGCCACTAGAGCAAGCAAGAAGAAAACTTCGGAGTCTGAGGATGAAGACTATGTGGCCACTGAGGATGAGGCCACATCAAAGAAGAAAGTGGTTAAGAAGGAGTACAGATCATCTGCAGTTAAGCCAGGAGTGAAGATCAAAAGGCCAGCAGGAAGACAACCAATGTCTAAGGCCAGAGCATCCTCTCAAGCATCTTTGGAATCTCAACCCAAAGAGCATGCTGCAGAAGGAAAGAAAAGGAAGGAAAGGGTCAAGAAGACCATGGCCAGAGTGATTGGAAAGGCTTCCATGATGGAAGAAGAAGAGGAAGAAGAGGTTGCTACACCAGCACCCAAGGCACAGAAGTTTATGGGTGATGCTATTAGGATAGGGGCTGCATCATCAAAGCCCAAAGAAGCACCCAAAGCTGCCTCCAAGCCCAAGACTGCACCAAAGAGAAATACCAGAAACATACCAGCTGCTGAGAAGAACAAGGCCCCAGTGCCTGAGATTGTTGCTGAAGAAGAAGATGAAGAGCATGTTCTATGAAAATTGAAGCCAAAAATTCCAAACCACAATGATGCTCATCCTGTGGCTGAGAACATGAAGATCGGGAGAGACTCGGGACTGAGGAAATGGAGAGAGACAGATCCATATGCTACTAGGAGAAGGACTGCTGTTGATTACATGTTCCACACAAAGGAACAACAGGATTTCTATGAGACAATTTTGTTGGACAAGAAGCCTATAGTGTGTGATATGAGGTGGGTCAACTGGACCTACATGAAGGAAAATGAGGAACACTATCCTGGTGTGTTTGACAGCTTCAGTGCTTGTGGAGTTGCAGACTTTGTTGGGCAGAAGCTCACAAAGTGGAATGAGGAGCTCATAATGCAATTCTACTCCATAGCACACTTCTATCCAGATGGCAGGATAGTATGGATGTCTGAAGGTACAAGGTACCACTCAACTGTTGAGGAATGGGCAAATCTGATCAATGCTCCTAAGGAAGAAGAAGATGACTTGGATGTCTATGCCAAGAAGAAGATGGATCACAACTCTATGGCAAATATGTACAAGGAGATTCCTGAAGATGATCTTGAGACTCACCAGTTTGGGTCAGTAAAACACTTGCTGTCAGGGATGCCTACAATCAATTGGATCCTTAGGCACACTCTCTTGCCCAAGTCTGGTGATCACAGAATGATCAGAGGCCATGCAATTAACTTGCTACATATATGTGATGTGCCACAGAAGTTCAAGGTCATGAGCCTTATAGTTGAGACTATCAAGAGGACTGCAGCTGACCAGAAAAGAAGTTGTGGATATGCCCCATAGATCCAGGAGTTGATAAATTCAAAGATGGGCACAGGCACATACTTGTTGGATAAGGAACACTTGCCTATCTACCCAGACTTCGAGGACAACCAAGTTGTGATGAATGAAGATGAACCCTCCTCAATGCAAGCACAAGCAAAGAAGGAGAAGGCAAAGAAAGAGAAGGCTACCAAGATGCCAACTCAAGAGGAGGCATCTGAGTACTTTTTGAAAAGCAAGCAGGACCAGCTTGGTTACTTGATAGCATCATCTCTGAGGATTGAGAAGGGGTTGGCCACCCTAACTCAAAACCAAGAGAGCCTGGAAAGAATCGTGGAACAAAAATTCTATGATTTAGATGTCAAAGTAACTGAGATTCAGTCTTTTGTGGAGTAGCTACAGGATGACATGCAGGAGAGGAAGGGCAAAACAACCACTGATGCATTTGCCAGAGTGCCTCGAGCTCAGAGATCTGCTGCAGTGCCTATTCCAGACACCAGAGTCACTTCATCTGCACCAGCTACAGCTCCAGCACCTACCCCAGCAGCTCCATCTACTTCAACTGAAGCCTTCGTCCTTGGAGTTCTCCGGACACCACCACCTGAAGACCAAGCCTGAGAGACGTTTCAGTGCTATGCATTTTCTATGAACTTTTTGGTAACTTGTTGCCAAAGGGGGAGAAAAATGTATAGATCATAGGCTTCGAGAGAGAGAGAGTTTGTTTTTATTCTCTCTTGCTTTGGTGGTTGAACTTTGTTTATCTTTTGATTGCTTGAGATACTATGCTATTATCTGTGAGACATTGATGATCATGTGGTTGATCATAAGCTACACTTATGCTTGTTAGATGATATTATCTTACTTATCCTTATATGATCATTCACTTTGCTTGGTGATGAGTGCATGTATTTAATTCTTATCATTTTGAGCGCTCCACCAAGATGTATGTGACATGGAAGAGTAACCCAAGATCCTAACTCATTGTGCATTTGCAGTCCAAAGCAAATCTTAAGATATGCACAAATTTAGGGGGAGCTCTTGCTTTTCACATACTTCTCAAAGCGACAATATCTTTCACTCTTATTATCATTTGTCGAAGCTTTGATCTATATGTTGTCATCAATTACCAAAAAGGGGGAGATTGAAAGTGCAACTATCCCTGGGTGGTTTTGGTAATTCCTAACAACATATAGCTCATTGAGCTAACATTATTCCAAGATTAATATTTTAGGAAAAGCTCAATGAATGGCATGGCATGGATGAGGAAAGTGGATCCCTCAAAATTTCAAGGACAAAAAGTTTGGCTCAAGCTTCAAGATCAAGACTCTACATTTTATATTTTAGTGATCCAAGATCACATTGATTCTATAGGAAAAGCCAATACTATCAAGGAGGGATGAAGTGTTGCTTAATGGCTTGCTTGCTCAAATTGCTTAGTGATATGCTCCAAAATCCTCAACTACCTTCCCACATCCACATTTGACCTAAACCAAAATTTAAACTCGGCCCCACTGATTCTATCTATCCGGCGCCACCGAGTTCCAAATGTCATAGCCACTGCCACAAATCCTAGGCAAATCGGTCTCACCGATAGAGATCTCGGTCTCACCGAGATGGGATTGTAATCTCTCTGTTTCCCTTCGTAATGTTTTGGTCTTACCGAGATGAGCGATCGGTCCCATCGAGATTGCAATGTAAACTCTCTGTTTCCCTTTTGTAACATTTCGGTCGCACCGAGATGAGTGAATCGGTCCCACCGAGTTTGCCAGACCAACTCTCTGGTTAGCTTATTACCAAAATCGGTCCCACCGAGTTTGTGTAATCGGTCACACCGAGATTACGTTATGCCCTAACCCTAACCATATCGGTCCTACCGAGTTGCATCTTCGTCCCACCGAAAATCCTAACAGTCACTAGGTTTGCTGAATCGGTCCGACCGAGTTTAACCATTCGGTCCCACCGAGTTTGGCAAGTTGTGTGTAACGGTTATATTCTGTGTGGAGGCTATATATATCCCTCCACCCACTCTTCATTCGTGGAGAGAGAGCCATCAGAACATACCTACACTTCAAATATACATTTTCTGAGAGGGAACCACCTACACTTGTGTTGAGGTCAAGATATTCCATTCCAACCATATGAATCTTGATCTCTAGCCTTCCCCAAGTTGCTTTCCACTCAAATCTTCTTTCCACCAAATCCAAATCCCGTGAGAGAGAGTTGAGTGTTGGGGAGACTATCATTTGAAGCACAAGAGCAAGGAGTTCATCATCAACACACCATTTGTTACTTCTTGGAGAGTGGTGTCTCCTAGATTGGCTAGGTGTCACTTGGGAGCGTCCGACAAGATTGTGGAGTTGAACCAAGGAGTTTGTAAGGGCAAGGAGATCGCCTACTTCGTGAAGATCTACCGCTAGTGAGGCAAGTCCTTCCTGGGCGACGGCCATGATGGAATAGACAAGGTTGCTTCTTCGTGGACCCTTCGTGGGTGGAGCCCTCCGTGGACTCGCGCAACCGTTACCCTTCGTGGGTTGAAGTCTCCATCAACATGGATGTACGATAGCACCACCTATCGGAACCACGACAAAAACATCTGTGTCTCCAATTGCGTTTGAATCCTCCAAACCCTTCCCTTTACATTCTTGCAAGTTGCATGCTTTACTTTCTGCTGCTCATATACTCTTTTGCATGCTTGCTTGAATTGTGTGGAGATTGCTTGACTTGTGCTAAGATAGCTAAAATTTGCCAAGAACTAAAATTGGGAAAAGGCTAGATTTTTATTTGGTCAAGTAGTCTAATCACCCCCCTCTAGACATACTTTCGATCCTACAGGGGTGTCGAATTGTACTGTAAAAAGTGTTCGGACTTTGTTGCCGTGTTGTGGGGCGCTATGAAGCCCCTGGCAAATTGAAACGTACCAAAGTGTACGGGTGCTATTTGATAAAGTTATCAAAAAAAGAAGGAAGGGTAATAAGCTAGAGCCGTAAAATTTGGACCGCAAACTGTTTCCATTATAATTTCATCGGTGCGTTAAAGCGCATTTATACAAGTAGTGCAATAAGCAGAAGGCTATTTAATATGCCTTAACCAAGGGAGAGCTGCATGTGGGTCCTGAGAACAGGTAAAGGAGTCGTTAAAGAAACAACCTAAAAAATCCCCCGGTACATCCATGCTTCTTGCCGTCTTGGTGTATTTATCCTTCGAAAAGGACCGATGGTCAGGTCGTCAGGGAAACCTGTGGAAAACAAACTTGAAAAGGAGAAAGAAGAAAAAGTGAAAGTCCATGTGTCCGGGGGTGGTCGAGCCATATTGTGGATCGCAAGCTAGTTATGCCTCTGTAACGCCCTCGATGCGGCTATATCTCCCACGTGTCGAAGCACGACTTAGAGGCATAACCGCATTGAAAGCAATGTCGCAAGTGAGGTAATCTTCACACAACCCATGTAATACATAAGGGAAAGAGATACATAGATGGCTTACAATCGCCATTTCACACAATTACATGAATAAAGCATTACATCATCCATTTCACACAATTACATGAATAAAGCATTACTACGGAACCCAAAATAGGAAGACTACCTCAAATGCTACACAGATCCCCGATCGACCCCAACCGGGCTCCACTACTGATCAACTAGAACGAAACGACACAAAGGACAAGATCTTCAACGAGCTCCTCCTTGAGCTTGGTTACGTCACCTGCTCGGTAACATCGGCACCTGCAAACTGGTTTTGGAAGTATCTATGAGTCACGGGGACTTAGCAATCTCACACCCTCGTGATCAAGACTATTTAAGCTTATAGGTAAGGTAAAAGGTATGAGATGGAGCTGCAGCAAGCGACTAGCATATATGGTGGCTAACATATGCAAATGAGAGCGAGAAGAGAAGGCAAGGCACGGTCGATAAAACTATGATCAAGAAGTGATCCTATAACAACCTACGCCAAACATAACTCCAACACCGTGTTCACTTTGCGGACTCCGCCGAGAAGAGACCATCACGGTTACACACGTGGTTGATGCATTTTAATTAAGGTCAACTTCAGGTTTTCTACAACCAGACATTAACAAATTCCCATATGCCCATAACCACGGGCACGGCTTTCGAAAGATCAAATCCCTGCAGGGGTGTCCCAACTTAGCCCATCACAAGCTCTCACGGTCAATGAAGGATATTCCTTCTCCCAAGACAATCCGATCAGACTCGGCATCCCGGTTACAAGACATCCTCGACAATGGTAAAACAAGTCCAGCAACACCGCCCGAATGTGCCGACAAATCCCGATAGGAGCTGCACATATCTCGTTCTCAGGGCACACTCAGATGAGACATCCTACGAGTAAAACCAACCCTTAGGTTGCCCCGAGGTGGCCCCGCAGTCTACTTGGTCGGACTAACACTCAGAGGAGCACTGGCCCAGGGGGGTTAAAATAAAGATGACCCTTGAGCCGACCGACTCAAGGGAAAGAAAAGGCTAGGTGGCGAATGGTAAAACCAATGTTGGGCATTGCTGGAGGAGTTTTATTCAAGGCGAACTGTCAAGGGGTTCCCATTATAACCCAACCATGTGAGGAACGCAAAATCCGGGAACATAACACCGATATGACGAAAACTAGGGCGGCAATAGTGGAACAAAACACTAGGCATAAGGCCGAGCCTTCCACCCTTTACCAAGTATATAGATGCATTAATTAAGTAAGAGATATTGTGATATCCCAACAAAAATCCATGTTCCAAACATGGAACAAGCTCCAATCTTCACCTGCAACTAACAACGCTATAAGAGGGGCTGAGCAAAACGGTAAAACCAAACAACGGTTTGCTAGGACAAGGTGGGTTAGAGGCTTGGTTCAACAATATGGGAGGCATGATAAGCAAGTGGTAGGTATCGCAGCATAGGCATAGCAAAAGAGCGAGACACTAGCAAGCAAAGATAGAAGTGATTTCGAGGGTATTGTCATCTTGCCTGAAATCCCGCAAGGAAGGAGAACGAGTCCATGAAGAAGATAAACGGACGTAGCCGAACGAATCCTCCCAACACGACGTTATCGGAACTAGCCCAAAGAAGCAACATCGGAAAGAGGCAAACAACATAGTAAACAACCAAGCATAACATGGCATGATGCACAACCAAGTATGATGCATGCCCGGTTTAATGAAGCATGGCATGTCAAAGTGCACAAGCAATCCTACAAATTAAGTGGAGCTCAATATGCAACGAGTTGCATATTGAGGAACACCACATCAATTATTTAGTTCTCTCTCGGTTATGAACCCAGCAATATTAAATGTTGATTAACATGGCAAGAGGTGAGGCATAACAAAACTATACTATCTAGACAATTTAAATGGGGCCGGGTATAACAAACAACGAATTCGGTAAATCCCCATATGCATTAAGCAATTTGGTGCAACAACAATTTTAAACATTTTCAATGTTATTATCATGATGCAAATGACATGAGCAAGTTTATGCAATTTTTATTAAAAGTTTGACAAGAGTATTATGAAGCATTTTGTCGCCATGGCAGAACAAAAGGGGTGCCACGGCAACTACAACGGAAATGGTGCCACGACAACATTCCAGGTGATCCGACAACTCATTGAGATGTCGGTGCAAGAGAAGATGTGGATAACGGATCATGCGAGGATGGTGGGGGTGATCCCGGATTCCGAGTGTCCCACGAGTTGGCGACAAGGAAACGAGTGACAATTTAAACAGGGTGCAAAACACAAGCATCTCAAACATCGCAAGCATACGTTCACGGACGTCGCGTCGAGGTTATACCTTCGAAGCGTGCGTTATCGGAGGGGTTCGAGTTTGATGCGGTGTAGGGGAATTAGACGTTCTCAGGACGCCGAGGGAAGTAGTGGTTCATGTCCGTAGATGTTCGGGGTCACGACATGGAACTTGACGTCCACGGGGTCTTCAACGATGGTCATGGTACATGTTCCGTAGACGTTAGGGCGGCGTAGTGGTACATGTCACTTGACGGCCTTCAACGGCGGTAGTTGTTCTCGTTTCATCGTGGAAGTAGTTGCACATCTCATAGTGGTACTTGATGATCTCAGAGACAGTAGAAGACGAACTTGGCGGTCCCGTTACACTGTTCTTCGGAGACGGTAGTTGTACATGACCGTATATGTTCAAGGTCATCGGGGTACTTGTCGGTCGGGTCTTGACGGTCTCGTTTTGCAACGGTAGTCGTGCTAGTCGGTGGTAGTGGAACTTGACGAATCCGAGGTCTTCGAGGTCAATGGTAGTTGTACATCTCATAATGGAACTTGACGGATCCAAGGACTCCGGGCGTCGTGGTACTTGTCATGTTCTGAAACCGAAGTGGTACTTGACAATATTCGGGACAGTCTTGGCGATTCTGGAGACACGGTATAGGGACTTGATGCAACATCGCGTAGTTGTCCTAGGGGCATCGGAGCTAGTTGGACTTGCCAGTCTTTACGATCTGAAGGGCACTTGGAGTCTTCGGTCATAGGTGCTTGGCAGGTCGTCGAGGTTGAGTGTGAGTTCATTGGAGCAGGGACTCCGGCGAAGGGAAAGGGAGGCGGCGACCTGCTGTTGACGGTGCTCCGGCGAGAAGTCGACGGGGTGCAAGGGCGCCGAGGCCTGAGCTGCTGCTGTTCGATGCAGAGAAAGGAAGCCAGGGGACACGGAGGAGGCCGGGACGACGGGGAGGCAACATGGCTCGGCGATGCTGATGACCTCGCGGCCATGCCGGGCGACGGGCACAGCTTGGGGAGGCGCAGGTGACAACGGCGGCAGGGCACCAGCAGGGCAAGGAAGAGGTCGGGCGTCGGGGAGGCAGGCACTACGGCGAGATGGTGATGGTGCTGCCACAGCGGAGGAGCTGCAAGGAGGGAGAGTGTGGAGGACGGAGCAGGTCCGGCGAGGAAGATGCAGGGGAGGCCTAGCAGGCTGTGGTGCCCGACGTCCCTGGCGACGTGGCGGGGCGGCGAGCTCGGCCCTCGCGGTGATGGTGGAGGAGAGAAGGGGACGGGATCGTGCAGAGGAGCGAGAGGGAGGAGGAGGTGTAGTGGATCAGGACCCATGGCAGTTGCGGGCGTGCTGGCGTCGGGGAGGAGTGGGGAGACGAGGGAGAGTGGGGGGATCGAGGGCGAAGCCCTGTGCGTGTGTGGCGGCGTAGGAGGAGAACGAAGGGAGAGGGAGAAGGGATCGAGGGGGCGGGCTCCCTGACGACTAGGGTAAGAATTAGGGGTTCGAGAGAGAGAGATGGGCTGACCTTGCTGGGCCTAATGGCCGGCTGGGCCTGGGTGCAACCTCCCTCTCTCTCTCATATACTCCTTAGAAGAAAGAAGGAAGAAAAAAGAGAGAAGAAAAATGAAGGAGAGGGTTAGTGAATGAATTTGAGCAAGAGGTTAAATTTCTTGGACTCACACAAAATGTGTTGATCCAAGAAATTAGGAATGACCAAGATTGAAAGAATAAATTCAAATTTCTTTGAATTTAATTCAAAAGGTTTGAACTAGGACAGGTTTTTCGAAGTGCCCAGAAATGTTGAGAATTTAGGTGGAGCTCCGGAAAAAGATAAAAGAATTTATGGGCGAAGTTTGAGGAGCAAACTCGAAGCAGAAAAGACATGTGATTATTTGCAAGTGTATTATAGGTGATCCCAAACTAATGGAATATTTCGTTATAGCTCCCTATAATATTGGGAGGATATGTTATAAAGAGAAGTCACCCTTCCCTCGATTTAAATGGATCGAAGATCCACACAAATTATTTAGTGGGTTTTAAACGGGTTGCATGATGACATGATGACGTGATGCAAGGCACACGATGCAAAGGGGAAAGCAACAAGCAAAACAAAACACATGACGAAACCCGGAATCCATGGATGGCATCTGAATCTCCGGTCTTGGGGCATTACAGCCTCCATCCATGCCCATGGTATTTTCAGTGCATAGTTATGTACGCGCGGTACAATTGCCGCCACTTGGTCGGGACTGGGACGGAGGCCGAATTGCTAGTCGAGCTCTTGACGAGCCGAGCTGTCCTACTGCGGAATAGTCCGGACTCTCTTGACAGTGTTCGGGAGCTCGGCCGCCGAATTAAGGCTCTGCTTGAAAAGGCCGCTTTGTACTTCTGCTGCTAAGGTAGCGGTGTGCTCCTCAGTGAGGAGGGAGCGTTCCGTGCTTTCATTAACTGTTATGACGCCGCGTGGTCCGGGCATCTTGAGCTTGAGATAAGCGTACTGTGGCACCGCGTTGAATCGAGCAAATGTTGTTCGTCCAAGCAGTGCATGATAGCCGCTGCGAAAGGGGACGATATCAAAGATTAACTCCTCGCTTCGGAAGTTGTCGGGAGATCCGAAGACAACCTCTTGTGTGATTGAGCCCGTACGGCGGGCCTCTACACCTGGTATGACTCCTTTAAAGGAGGTCTTTGTGGGCTTGATCCGTGATGGATTAATGCCCATTTTACACATTGTATCCTGATAGAGCAGGTTGAGGCTGCTGCCACCGTCCATCAGGACTCGCGTCAGGTGGAACCCATCAATTATCGGGTCCAGGACTAGTGCGGCTGAACCGCCGTGACGGATACTAGTCGGATGATCCTGACGATCGAAAGTGTTTGGGCATGACGACCATGGATTAAATTTTGGGGCAACTGGCTCTATCGCGTAGACGTCCCTGAGCGCGCGCTTGTGCTCCCTCTTGGGGATGTGGGTAGCGTATATCATGTTCACAGTTTGGAAACTTCTTCTGTCCCGCTGTGTTCGGTGGCCGGGGCTCCTCGTCGTTGTCCTCGCTTTGCAATCCCTTCTCCTTGCTTTCGGCATTTCACTTGTTGGCCTGTTTAAAAACCCAACAATCTCTGTTGGTATGATTGGGTGGTTTGTCTGGGGTGCCATGGGTCTGGCACGGACGATCGAGTATGCGGTCCAGGCTGGATGAGCCCGAATTGTTCTTTTTGAACGGCTTCTTTCGCTGACCGGACTTAGAGCCATTGAATCCGGCATTGACCGCCGTATCATCGGTGTTGTCATTATTGTTTCAACGCTTGTGTCTGTTGCATCGGGATTTGTCGTTGCTATTTCTGGCTTCAGAGGTGCCGGCGTTGCTTGCATTGTTTTTGCTACGGGCCAGCCAACTATCTTCACCCGCACAAAAGCGGGTCATGAGTGCCGTGAGGGCTGCCATGGACTTCGGCTTTTCTTGGCCAAGGTGGCGGGCGAGCCATTCATCGTGGATGCTATGTTTAAAGGCCGCTAGGGCTTCGGCATCCGGACAGTCGATGACCTGGTTCTTTTTGGTTAGGAACCTAGTCCAGAATTTCCTAGCTGACTCTCTGGGCTGTTGAACTATATGGCTAAAGTCATCGGCATCTGGTGGCCGGACATATGTACCTTGGAAGTTGTCGCGGAAGGCGTCTTCCATATCCTCCCAGCTGCCAATAGAGTTTTCGGGCAGACTGTTTATCCAGTGCCGAGCTAGACCTTCGAGTTTTAACGGGAAGTATTTGATGGCGTGGAGGTCATCTCTGCGGGCCATATGGGTATGGAGAAGAAAATCCTCAATCCACACCGCGGGATCAGTTGTTCCATCGTATGATTCAATATTCACGGGTTTAAACCCTTATGGGAATTCATGCTCCATTACTTCGTTAGTGAAGCAAAGAGGGTGTGCGGCGCCCCTATATGAGGCCACATCACGACGTAGCTCCGATGGAGTCCGTCTGCGGTTTTTGTCCCGCGCATGACTAGGCTTGTCACGTCCGAATAGATAGCCCTCGTCACGTGTCGGGGCACGTCCTCGTGATCCGTAGATCGATCTGGTATGTCATGCTCTATTGTCCAGGTGCTGCCGAAGGTCATATGTATAACCACGACCTGTTTTATCTCTGCCTTTACGATGATGCGGGGTGGGCTGGTGTTCGGCTTGAGTTGCTGTTTTATCCCGACCACGTGGCGGTCGGTCAGCCGCATTGCGCGATGATGGTACAGGCTCTGGTGCCTCGTCATCGAATTGAGGTAGAAATTTGCGCTTCGGGTAGCTTTTGGCTAGGCGCTTGAGGATGTATTCTTCGGCTGCTAGGACATCGGTCCATCTATCATTCAGCAAATCTTGGTCAGCTTGAAGCTGCTGCTGCTTCTTTTTCAGGCTCCTTGCAGTGGCTATTAGCTGGCGCTTAAAGCGCTCCTGCTCGAGAGATTACTCAGGTATGATAAAATCCTCGTTGCCAAGGCTCACCTCCTCCTCGGAGGGCGGGAGATAACTACTGTCCTCCGAATGTTCGTTTATGGCCTGTTCATTAGGGCTAACTTGCCCATCTTCCCGATCGTCCTGTTCGATAGTTCGTTCGCTGGGGTCTTCTCTGACTTCGACACCGTCTGGAGTGTTATCGTCTCCCGTGCCGGTGTTGCTGTCTTTTTCACGACACGACCTAAAGCAGCGCCGCTGACGCCGGTGTTTTGGTTGTATCACATGAGGTTCGTCCTCAAATGGATCTTATTTGTCATCATCGTTAGTTCTTTTAGGTGTATCCACCATGTACAGGTCGTAAGAAGAGGTGGTCGTCCAGCGTCCGGTAAACGGCGGGTCTTGGCCCTGCTCCTCATCCGCATCGTCGTCCATACCGTCGATGTCTTCAGAGCCGTAATCGAGCGTGTCGATTAAGTCTTCAACAATGGCTATGAAGTGGGCGGTGGGTGGGAAGCGAAATTCTCTGTCATCAGCCTCTAGTTCGAACCGGATATAATTCGGCTGTGAGCCCCCCCGCTAAGGATAGTGCTCTTAACGAGTTTAACACATCGCCCAAAGGCGGGTGCCAGAAGATGTCCGCGGAGCTGAATTCGACGATTGATGACCGATCAAGCTCGACGTACGCGGACGCACAAGGTTCGGAACCTGTAGCCGGAGACGAGTCCATGGTTCCGGTGACGCAGATGTCACTTGAGGTTAGGTCTGTGTGTGGCTCCAATGCCGCTTAGTCTGTGGCTTCCGTGGCAGGGTTGAGCTTCCCGTCCTCGGATGGCGTGGTCTGCTCCAGAGCTAAGGCCAGAGCAGCTACAGGTACTATCTCCTGGGTATGGTCCGATGACAGACTTACGTCATGTTCATCATGGTGGCAGGGAGCAGCTGCCGTGGTCTCGAATCCGTCGAAGATCAAGTCTCTGCGGATATCCGCAACATAATTCAAGCTTCCAAATCTGACCTGATGGCTAGGGGTATAGCTTTCGATCTTCTCCAGATTGTCAAGCGAGTTGGCCCGCAGTGCGAAGCCGCCGAATACGAAGGTCTATCTGGGGAGGAAGACTTCCCCTTGGACAGCGTTGTTGTAGATGGTCGAAGGAGCCATCGAACGTTTTGATGATGTCACAGTGGAACTCTCAATGAAAGCACCAATGTCGTTGTCAAAACCGGCGGATCTCATATAGGGGGTCCCGAACTGTGCGTTTAAGGTCGATGGTAACAGGAGACAGGGGAAAAATTATGCTCATGATCTTCACTTATATTTGTTTGAGCTTATGAAAAGCAACACATGAAAATTAGTCCCAAAGTGATAGATATCCAAGAAGAATATAATAAAAACTTTCATGAAGATCATTGGACAAAATAAACTTGATTCTTAGTTATAGTTTTGAGATATGATGATGTGATATGTGAGTCATATTGATGAGTAATTATCCTTTAGTAAGAATATTAGTGTTAAGGTTTGTGATTCCCTATGCAAGCACGAAAGTCAATAGTTGTGCAATAAAAGTATATCCTACTTATGGTGCATTATTCGGTGTTAGTTATGCTTAATGCTCATTTATGAGATTATTCGTTTCTTGGTTGGTCGCTTCTAAATCTTTTGCTAGCCTTCATTTTGCACTAAGTATGATCACTACTTGTGCATCCAAAAACCTTTAACCAAGTTTTGACACACGAGTCCACTATATCTACCTATATGCAGTATTCTTTTGCCGTTCTAAGCAAATTTGCATGTGCCATCTCTAATTTTCAAAAATAAACTTCTCTTTTGTGTGTTTTCACTCGCGGAGCGGTGAGGGGTGGCTAATATTTTCCATGCTAGATGTGTTATTCTCAAGATGGGTGTTTATTCACTTGTCATTGCACGAGAGTAAGACAAAGGTATTAGGGATGCCCAGTCCCGAAATGAAAAATGAATTTACTTTATGTTGTCAAATAATAAATTCCTTGGAAAGTGTTGGTATGGAGGGCAACCGTGGATACAGCTAGCCATGGAAAGTGAAAGTATGGTGGAAAAAGGAATAAACTTTATTTTCTCTTTGGGAACCGCCTATGATATATCTAAGCATGGAAATTGTAAGTGCATCTAGTGCCACCCCTAGTTGGTTTTGGAGTATTGACGAGAAACCTGGTTGAGGGACTAATGTGTTTGTGAGAATTGCATGATAACACAGGTAGTAGTCCCTCATTGATTCGGTTTACCTACCGGAGATGACCCGTATAAATGTGTGAAGACATTGAAGACAATGGTGGTCTATGAAGAGTTTCACATTGAAGACTATGACATGAGAAGACATCGTATGAAGACTATGGATTGCAAAGACATAGTTGTTTCGTAGTTTCCTTTTCTTCTTTGTTGAGTCATAGGAACCACCGTACTATTAAGTGGGGTCCAAGTGAACAAAGTCAGAGTGACTGAAGTGATGCTCAACCAAATCCTATGTCTTTGAGTGAAGACAATGAGAGCAAATCTTATCCAGAGCTAGATAAGTCAGCTTTACTTGTAGCCCAAGTCAAGTTGCCGCGTGTGTTTGAAATCTAACCGTTGGACACGTGTCAGTTCCTTAGTGGCACGGGGTCATTTCGAACAAATCAGGTCGGGTTGCCTCCTGGCTATAAATAGCCCACCCCCTACACCATAAATTGGTGGCTGCTCAGAGTTAGTGCACGACTTTTGTCGTTTGAGAGCAACCCACCTCGAAGCCTTTGAGAGAAATCCTTGCAAGGACAAAGCCCTAAACACCCAGAGCCAAAGAGTGTTAGGCATTACTGAAGTCTTTCTGTTTGCGTGATCTGAATACTTGTTACACTTGAGGACTGTGAATCCTCTAGTCAGTTAGGTGTTGCGTTCTGAGCATCTAAGAGTCAGTGTGGATCGCCGGTGAACGAAGTCTGTGAAGGTTTGTAAGTTTACCTTGAAGACTTACCAGAGTGATTGGGCGAGGACTGTGTGTCCTTAGCTCAAGGGGAATAAGGTGAAGACGCGGTCTTCTGAGTTGAATCTCGGCCTCCCTAACCAGACATACAGTTGTCATAGCAACTGGAAGTGGTCCAACAAATACCTGTCCTCACTAAGCAACTGGTTCTATCCTTACCTCTCTCTTTACTTACAGTTTGTCTTGGTGAAGTCATTGCCTGCTTGCATGATCTGATTGACCTCACTGTGTGAAGACTGTTGTTTATTGGCTTCATACTATTTTCATCTTGATCCATACTACCCAGCTGCTGATAGTCTTCGTGCTTTTACTTCATTGCTTACTTGACTATGGCTTCTCTAGTGTAGTCTACCTTTCACTGCATATCAATAGGTTCATTTCTACTATTTGTCTTCAAAGCCCTCGTGTTTTGAAGACTTTCATAAAAATAGCCTATTTACCCCCCCTCTAGTCGATAACTAGCACTTTCAAAAAGTATTGGGAACTCTAAGTCATTTTCGTTGGTGGGATGGATACACCTCCCAAAATGTTTTTATCTCTAAGTTTTTCGCTTTGAGCTCTCGCACCTCTACAAATCCCTACTTCCCTCTGCGAAGGGCCTTTCTTTTACTTTATGCAATTTTTATTTTTGAATTTGAGTTTACATTTTCTCTTATAAAAGCAGCAACTAGGACGCAATATGATCATACTTTAGTATTGGATGTAGCTAATATATGAATGTGTTTCATGAATGGATCAATGGTTGAGCATGATGGGCTAGGGATAGATTATTTTATCGTTGATATTTTGAAAGACATGGTTTCTTGTTGATATGCTTGAGTATTTAATTATCATGTCAAAACAAGACTATTGCTTTGAATAATATAAAAGTCCAAATGTCCATGCTATAAAGAAAAGAAATATGATATGACATGTTAGGCAACATTCCACATCAAAAATTCTGTTTTTATCACTTCCCTCCTCGAGGACGAGTAGGAGTTAAGCTTGGGGATGCTGATACGTCTCCAACGTATCTATAATTTTTGACTGTTCCATGCTATTATATTATCAATCTTGGATGTTTTATAATCATTTTATAGTCATTTTATATCTTTTTTGGTAATAACCTATTGACATAGTGCCAAGGGCTAGTTGCTGTTTTTCCGTTTTTTTACATCACAGAAAATCAATGTCAAACGGAATCCAAATGCCACAAAACTTTACGGAGAGTTTTTATGGGCCAGAAGGAACACAACAGGCCCTGGCTGCGCCTGTGGGGTGCTCCGAGGGGAGCACAACCCACCAGGGCATGCCAGGAGGCCCAGGCGCGCCTTGGTGGGTTGTGCCCACCTCTGGTGCCCCCCGGACCGCCTCTTTGCTCTATAAATACCCCAATATTCCCAAAATCCTAGGGGAGCTGACGAAATATTGATCCAGCCGCCGCAAAGTCCATAACCACCAGACCCAATCTAAACACCATCTCGGATGGGGTTCACCACCTCCATTGGTGCCTCTCCGATGATGCGTGAGTAGTTCTTTGTAGACCTTCGGGTCCATAGTTAGTAGCTAGATGCCTTCCTCTCTCTTGTTTGATTCTCAATACAATGGTCTCTTGTAGATCCATATGATGTAACTCTTTTGCAGTGTGTTTGTTGGGATCCGATGAAGTTTGAGTTTATGATCAGATCTATCTCTTTTTATCCATGAAATTTATTTGAGTTTCTTTGATCTCTTATATGCATGATTGCTTATAGCCTCGTATATCTTCCCCGATATTTGGAGGCCAACTTGATCTATTTATCTTGCAATGGGAAGAGGTGCTTTGTAGTGGGTTCAATCTTACGGTGCTTGATCCCAGTGACAGAAGGGGAACCGACACGTATGTATCATTGCTACTAAGGATAAAAAGATGGGGTCTATCTCTACATAGATAGATCTTGTCTACAACATGTCATCATTCTTATTGCATTACTCCATTTCTCCATGAATAATACACTAGATGCATGTTGGATAGCGGTCGATGTGTGGAGTAATAGTAGTAGATGCAGGCAGGAGTCGGTCTACTAATCTTGGATGTGATGCCTATGTAATGATCATTGCCTAGATATCGTCATGAGTATTTGAAGTTCTATCAGTTGCCCAACCGTAATTTGTTCACCCACCGTTTGTTATTTTTCTCGAGAGAAGCCACTAGTGAAACCTACGGCCCCCGGGTCTCTTTCTCATATTATTTGCCTTTGCGATCTATTTTCTTTTGCATTTATTTTTAGATCTATTAATCCAAAAAAACCCAAAATACTTTGCTGCACTTTATTTTATTTGCAATCTATTTATTCATTCTATTACAACTTTTTCTCGTCACGCACCAACTTCTGGCACCGTTACCCGAAAGGTATTGACGCCCCCTTTAACACGTCGGGTTGCGAGGACTTGTTATCTGTGTGCAGGGGTTGTTTACGTTGTGTTTCTTGGTTCTCCTACTGGTTCGATAACCTTGGTTTCATATCTGAGGGAAATACCTACCGCCGCTGTGCTGCATCATCCCTTCCTCTTTGGGGAAATACCGACGTACCTTCAAGCGACATGACACTTTCATTGTCACACCAAAGAGGCACTTTGTCACAAGTGACACCGTAATCCTTTAAAGTTTGCCTCATCCATAGAAGTTGAGCACAACAACTACCGGCGGCCACATACTACGCTTTGATGGACGAGAGAGACACACAACTTTGCTTCTTAGAAGACCAACTCACCAAATATCAACCAAGAAATTGGCACCCTCCGGAAATGGACTTCCTATCCACTTTGTCTCCCACTCAATCCGAGTCCGAAATGCCCACAAGGTTGAAGTTAGCTCCTCTTGGGTACCATAAGCCAAAGTTTGGGGTATGATCCAAATATCGAAAGATTCGCTTGACCGCCACATAGTGGCTTTCCTCAGGTGCGGCTTGAAACCGTGCACAAATTCCCACACTCAACATGATATCTAGTCTAGATGCACAAAAGTAAAGCAAGGAGCCAATCATGGAGCAATATACCCTTTTGATCTACCGCTTTACCATTGGGATCTATGTGTAGGATCGAAAGTATGTCTAGAGGGGGGTGATTAGACTAAGTGACCAAATAAAAATCTAGCCTTTTCCCAATTTTAGTTCTTGGCAGATTTTAGCAACTTTGCACAAGTCAAGCAATCAACCAACACATGCAATTCTAAGATATAGCAGCGGAAAGTAAAACAATTGCATATGAAGGTAAAGGGAGGAGTTTGAGAGAGCAAACACAATGTTGACATGGAGATTTTTTATCCGTGGTTCCGATAGGTGGTGCTATCGTACATCCACGTTGATGGGGACTTCAACCCACGAAGGGTAATAGTTGCACGAGTCCACGGAGGGCTCCACCCACGAAGGGTCCACAAAGAAGCAACCTTGTCTATCCCACCATGGCCGTCGCCAACGAAGGACTTGCCTCACTCGGGTAGATCTTCACAAAGTAGGCGATCTCCTTTCCCTTACAAACTCCTTGGTTCAACTCCACAATCTTGACGGAGGCTCCCAAGTGACACCTAGCCAATCTAGGAGACACCACTCTCCAAGTGGTAACAAATGGTGTGTTGATGATGAACTCCTTGCTCTTGTGCTTCAAATGATAGTCTCCTCAACACTCAACTCTCTCTCATAGGATTGGATTTGGTGGAAAGAAGATTTGAGTGGAAACCAACTTGGGGAAGGCTAGAGATCAAGATTTATGTGGTTGGAATGGAATATCTTGACCTCAACACAAGTGTAGGTGGTTCTCTCTCAGAAAATGTATGTTGGAAGTGTAGGCACGTTCTGATGGCTCTCTCCACGAATGAAGAGTGGGTGGAGGGGTATATATAGCCTCCACACAAAATCTAATTGTTACACACAATTTACCAAACTCGGTCGGACCAATTTAGTAAAAAATGTGAACGTTAGGATTTTCGGTGGGACCGACACGTCAACTCAGTGGGACCGATTTCTTTAGGGTTAGGGCATAACGTAATCTCGGTGAGACCAATTACACAAACTCGGTGGGACCGATTTTGGTAATAGAGAAACAGAGAGTTGGTCAGGCAAACTCGGTGGGACCGATTCGCTCATCTCGGTTGGACCGAAACATTACGAAAGGGAAACAAAGAGTTTGCATTGCAATCTCGGTGGGACCGATCGCTCATCTCAGTTTGACCGAAACGTTACAAAGGGAAACAGAGGGATTACAATCCCATATCGGTGAGACCGAGATCCCTATCGGTGAGACCGAAAAGACTAGGGTTTCTGGCAGTGGCTATGTCAAGAGAACTCGGTGGTGCTGGATAGAAAGTTTCGGTAGGGCCGAGTTTGACTTTTGGTTTGGGACATATGTGGATACGAGAAAGTAGTTGAGGGCTTTGGAGCATATCTCTTAGCATTTTGAGCAAGAAACTCATTAAGCAACATCTCACCCCCTCTTGATAGTATTGGCTTTTCCTATGGACTCAATGCGATATTGGATCACTAAAATGAAAAATGTAGAGTCTTGTGCATTGAGCTTGAGCCAATCCTTTTGTCCTTAGCATTGTGAGGGGTCCACTTTCTAATCCATGCCATACCAATCATTGAGCTTTTCTGAAATATTTATCTTGAAATAGCATTAGCTCAATGAGCTATATGTTGTTAGGAATTACCAAAACCACCCAGGGATAGTTGCACTTTCAATCTCCCCCTTTCTGGTAATTGATGACAACATATAGATCAAAGCTTCGACAAATGATAATAAGATTTAAAAACATCGCCTCTTTGAGAAGTATGTGACAAGCAAGAGCTCCCCCTAAATTTGTGCATTATTTAAAATTTCCTTTTGAATGCAAATGCACAATCAATTAGGATCATGGGTTACTCTTCCATGTCACATACATCTTGGTGGAGCGCTCAAAATGATAGAAATTAAAAGCATGCACTCATCACCAAGCAAGTGAATTATCATATAAGGATATAAGAGATAATATCATCCAGCAAGCATTAAGGGTAGCATATGATCAAACATGTGATCAAACAAGTATCTCATAAGAACATAAAGTATCTCACACAAGCACACAATAAACAAGTTCAACAAAAAACAAGAGAGATAAAAAGCAACACTCTCTCGAAGCCTATGATCTATACATTTTTCCCCTTTGGCAACAAGTTACCAAAAAGTTCAAAAATGCATAGTGCTAAACGTCTCTTAGGCTTGATCTTCGGGAGGTGGTGTAGAGAGAACTCCAAGGACGAAGGCATCAGTTGAAGTAGCTGGAGATGATGGAGTGGCTGCTGGCGGTGGCACTGGAGCTGTAGCTGCTGGTGCTGATGTTGTAGCTCTAGTATCTGTGACTAGCACTGGAGCAGACCTCTGGCTTCGGGGCACTCTAGCAAAAGAATCTGTAGTTGACTTGCCCTTCTTCTCCTCCACTTCCTCTAGAAGTTGCTCAACTGCTGACTGAATCTCAGTTACTTTGACATCAAGATCATATAATTTCTGCTCAATGATCCTCTCCAAACTCTCCTGGTTTTGAGTTAGGGTGGCCAAGCCCTTCTCAATCCTCAAAGTGGATTGGATCAAATATCCAAGCTGATCTTGCTTGGTCTTCAAGAACACTTGAGATGCCTCTTCAATAGTTGGCATGCTTGCAGCTTTCTCATCTTTGGCTTTCTTCTCCTGTGCTTGAACTGATGATAGTTCATTCTTATCCATCACAACTGTGTTGTCTTCAAATTCAGGGTATATGGCCAGGTGCTCCTTATCCAATAGATATTTGCCTGTGCCCATCTTGGAGTTGATGAGCTCCTAAATTTGTGGGGCATACCCACAGCTTCTCTTCTGATTAGCTGCTATCCTTTTGATTGTCTCTATAATGAGACTCATGACTTTGAACTTTTGAGGCACACCAAACAAATGTAGCAAATTGATAGCATGTCCTCTGGTCATCTTGTGATCACCTGACTTGGGTAGCAATGTGTGCCTTAGGATCCAGTTGATGGTAGGTAGACGAGACAACAAGAAGTGGACAGATCCAAACTTATGAGTCGCTAAAGCATCATCTGGGATCTCTCTGTATATGTGTGCCATAGTGTTGTGGTCTTTCTTCTTCTCGGCATAAACATCCAAGTCATCCTCATGTTCTTCTGGGGCATTGATCAACTGAGCCCATTCTTCAATAGTGGATTGGTACCTAGTACCTTCATACATCCAAACTATCCTTCCATCTGGATAGAAGTGGGTTGTGGAGTAAAACTACATGATGAGCTCATCGTTCCACTTGGTGAGCTTTTGGGCAACAAATGTATCAACTCCACATGCTTTGAAGCTGTCATATACTCCTGGATAGTGATCCTCATTCTCCCTGATGTACTCCCAGTCAATCCATCTCATGTCACACACTATGGGCTTCTTGTCAAGCAGGACAGTCTCATAAAAGTCTTGTTGTTCCTTTGTGTGGAACCTGTAATCCACAACAGTTCTCCTCCTGACAGCATATGGATCAGTCTGTCTCCATAACTCAGTCATGAATCCTTCCTGATCTTCATATTTTCTGCAATAGGAAGTGCATCATTGTGCTCAGGGATCTTGGGCTTGAGCTTCCTTAGCACTTGGACTTCATCATCTTCTTCATCAACAATCTCAGGCACTGGGGACTTGTTCTTTTCTGCAGCTGGAATGTTCCTGGTGCTTCTCTTGAGTGCATACTTTTGAGCTAGAGCTTTGGGAGCAGACTTGGGATTAGATGGAGCAGCCCCTGATCTGATTGCATCTCCCATAAGCTTCTGAGCTTTGTGTGCTGGAGCAGCATCCTCTTTCTCTTCTTCATCATCTCTCATCATTGATGGCTTGCCAATAACTCCGGCAATGGTCTTCTTGACCCTTTCTTTCCTCTTCTTGCCTTCACCTCCTTCTTTGGGTTCAAGAGTGAACTCCATTGTTTCTTGAGTGGAGGCTCTCGCTTTTGACATTGGAACTCTTCTTGCTGGAGCCTTTGTTTCCAGTCCTGGCTTACTTGCAGCAGCTGTGCCATACTCCTTTTTCAGCACCTTTTTCCTTGAAGTGGCCTCATCCTCAACACCCACATAATCCTCATCTTTAGAATCTGAGGTTTTCTTCTTCCTTGTCCTGGTAGCTGCTTTTGGTAGGTTACTAGGTGTGCTCCTGCTGCCCTCATCATAGCTGCTGGAGGGACTAGTGCCCTCACTCAACTGAACCTACTCTTCAGACTTGTTCTGACTATCACTTTGATAAGACATCTTTAGGCAAACTGTCAGCAGACCATGTGAATAGGTTGTAGATGAGGTAGAATAGATGAGCATCACAAAGTATAGAGTTTTTGCAAAACAATTGAGTCAAAAAGCTTAGTTTTAGTTCTCTATAGAAGTGATCTCGGAGCTACCGAATTGACAAACTCGGTGATACCAAAGCAACACTTGGAATCTAATTTAGTGAACTCGGTTGGGCCGAGTCACGGTTTGGTGGCACCGAGATTGCTAGGTTTTCATAGAATCTTGAACTCGGTCACACCGATTTGCACGTTTCGGTTGGACCGAAAAGCGCATGTGCAATGGCCAAGGCCGAATCGGTGAGACCGATTTCTACATTTCGGTCGGTCCAAGATGAGTTCTACAGAGAGCTAACCCTAAAATTTTCGAATCAATCTAGACCAAAGGAAGTTTTAGCTGGATGGATCAATCTCAATCGTGGCAAGAAACATGGCATTGTTCTTGGGCTTGGAATCGGAGTGAAAAAGACAACACAAGGGGTCGAACACTTACCCTAGAGCGGCGAGTGTTCGCTACGGCGACAACGGCGGGGTAGATTGCCGTTGACGGCGGCGGAGACCAGTGGAGGGAGGTCGCTGGCGGCGAGAGGACGATCTGGAGACCCGGAGAGGCAGAGAAGGTTACGCGTGGGTGAAGGGTTTTGGATAATTTTCCAAAATTTGACCCGTCAGTATATATAACCTGACCCTGTCGGTGTGACCGAGTGGAACAACTCAGTGGCACTGAGATGCCAAACTACAGGCAGTTACTGCAAGTCGGTGTGACCAAAAGGTTCTAATCTGTTGCATCGAGATTGAAAACCTAAATCAACTAAGTGATCTCGGTAGGACCGAAAAGGATGAATTGGTCAGACCGAAATGCACAAAGAGGTTTTGGAAGTTTAAGTCTATGACGAATCGGGGACTCCGAGTGCTCCTCACATAGAGTGGTTCGAATCTGACTTGATCAAACTTTGTGATGTAGCATGAATAGAGTTTGAGACGAGGAAAGCACATATAGCTAGAGGGAGTTCTTAGGCATTCTTGTCCATCCATTTGGCAAAAGAGAAAAAGCCAAACAATCAAAGCAACAAATGGATGTCCTCGAATGAGAGAAATATGCATCCAACATGCTCACACAATAAAATGGCAAATGAAATATGTGACAAAGCATGCACAGACACTCTAGCATCTATCAAGCAATTGGCGATGACTAGGTCATCTATATATGAGTATATTGACTTAGGAGTCAAATGAGAACATTTGATCATAGGTCATACTCATTGGTTAAACATTAGAGTTGTTGTGCTCACACCATTAGAGTTCTTTTAGCTCAATTTTAGAGTAAAGCTCCCCCTAGATGTGATGTCCCCCCTAAGAGGGATGAACTAACCTTGGGTTTTATCGATGATGACTTCATGTAGGTAATGAAGATGTGGATGCCCAATGTTGATGTAGATCATTTGAAGCAATCCTTTGGAGTGAGTTGTGAAGGAAATATGCCCTAGAGGCAATAATAAAGTTATTATTTATTTCCTTATATCATTATAAATGTTTATTATTCATGCTAGAATTGTATTAACCGGAAACATAATACTTGTGTGAATACATAGACAAACAAAGAGTCACTAGTATGCCTCTACTTGACTAGCTCATTAATCAAAGATGGTTATGTTTCCTAACCATAAACGGGATCACATCATTAGGAGAATGATGTGATTGACATGACCCATTCCATTAGCTTAGCACCCGATCGTTTAGTATGTTGCTATTGCTTTCTTCATGACTTATACATGTTCCTATGACTATGAGATTATGCAACTCACGTTTACCGAAGGAACACTTTGTGTGCTACCAAACGTCACAACGTAACTGGGTGATTATAAAGGTGCTCTACAGGTGTCTCCAAAGGTACATGTTGGGTTGGCGTATTTCGAGATTAGGATTTGTCACTCCGATTGTCGGAGAGGTATCTCTGGGCCCTCTCGGTAATGCACATCACTTAAGCCTTGGAAGCAATGCAACTGATAAGTTAGTTGCAAGATGATGTATTACAGAACGAGTAAAGAGACTTGCCGGTAACGAGATTGAACTAGGTATTGAGATACCGACGATCGAATCTCGGGCAAGTAACATACCGATGACAAAGGGAACAAACGTATGTTGTTATGCGGTCTGACTGATAAAGATCTTCATAGAATATGTAGGAGCCAATATGAGCATCCAGGTTCCGCTATTGGTTATTTACCGGAGACGTGTCTCGGTCATGTCTACATTGTTCTCGAACCCGTAGGGTCCGCACGCTTAATGTTACGATGACAGTTTCATTATGAGTTTATATATTTTGATGTACCGAACGTTGTTCGGAGTCCCGGATTTGATCTTGGACTTGACGAGGAGTCTCGAAATGGTCGAGACATAAAGATCGATATATTAGACGACTTTATTTGGACACCGGAAAGGTTCCGGGTGAGATTGGGACAATACCGGATCACCCGGAGGTTATCGGAACCCCCCGAGAGGTATATGGGCCTTATTGGGCCTTAGTGGAAAGGAGGGGAAAGGAGAAAGGGAGGGGGTGCGCCCCCCCAAGCCCAATCCAAATTGGGAGGCCCCCCCCCCTTTCCTTCCTCCCTCCTTCCTCTTCCTTCCCTCTCCTACTCCTAATAGGAAAAAGGGGAGTCCTACTCCCTGTGGGAGTTGGACTCCCCCCTAGGGCGCGCCACCCTCCTTGGCCGCCCCCTCCTCCACTCCTTTATATACAGAGGCAAGGGGGCACCCCGTAGACACAACAGTTGATCATTGATCTCTTAGCCGTGTGCGGTTCCCCCCTCCACCATAGTCCTCGATAATATTGTAGCGGTGCTTAGGCGAAGCCCTGCGACGGTAAAACATCAAGATCTTCACCACGCCATCGTGCTGATGGAACTCATCCCCAGAACTTTGCTGGATCGGAGTCCGGGGATCGTCATCGAGCTGAACGTGTGCTAGAACTTGGAGGTGTCGTAGTTTCGGCGCTTGATCGGTCGGGCCGTGAAGACGTATGACTACATCAACCGCGTTGTGCCAACGCTTCCGCTTCTGGTCTACGAGGGTACGTAGACAACACTCTCCCCTCTCATTGCTATGCATCACCATGATCTTGCTGTGCGTAGGAAAATTTTGAAATTACTACGTTCCCCAATAGTGGTATCAGAGCCAGGTTTTATGCGTTGATGTTATATGCACGAGTAGAACACAAGTGAGTTGTGGGCGATATAAGTCATAGTTCTTACCAGCATGTCATACTTTGGTTCGGCGGTATTGTTGGATGAAGCGGCCCGGACCGACATTACGCGTACACTTACGCGAGACTGGTTCTACCGACGTGCTTTGCACACAGGTGGCTGGCGGGTGTCAGTTTCTCCAACTTTAGTTGAACCGAGTGTGGCTACGCCCGGTCCTGGCGAAGGTTAAAACCGCACCAACTTGACAAACTATCGTTGTGGTTTTGATGCGTAGGTAAGAACGGTTCTTGCTAAGCCCATAGCAGCCACGTAAAACTTGCAACAACAAAGTAGAGGATGTCTAACTTGTTTTTGCAGGGCATATTGTGATGTGATATGGTCAAGACATGATGCTAAATTTTATTGTATGAGATGATCATGTTATGTAACCGACTTATCGGCATCTGGCAGGAGCCATATGGTTGTCGCTTTATTGTATGCAATGCAATCATGCTGTAATGCTTTACTTTATCAATAAGTGGTAGCGATAGTCGTGGAAGCATAAGATTGGTGAGACGACAACGATGCTACGATGGAGATCAAGGTGTCGCGCCGGTGACGATGGTGATCATGACGATGCTTCGGAGATGGAGATCACAAGCACAAGATGATGATGGCCATATCATATCACTTATATTGATTGCATGTGATGTTTATCTTTTATGCATCTTATCTTGCTTTGATTGACTGTAGCATTATAAGATGATCTCTCACTAAATTTCAAGATAAAAGTGTTCTCCCTGAGTATGCACCGTTGCCAAAGTTCGTCGTTCCCAGACACCACATGATGATCGGGTGTGATAAGCTCTACGTCCATCTACAACAGGTGCAAGCCAGTTTTGCACACGCAGAATACTCAGGTTAAACTTGACGAGCCTAGCATATGCAGATATGGCCTCGGAACACTGAGACCGAAAGGTCGAGCGTAAATCATATAGTAGATATGATCAACATAGTGATGTTCACCATTGAAAACTACTCCATTTCACGTGATGATCGGTTATGTTTTGGATCACGTGATCACTTAGAAGATTAGAGGGATGTTTTTCTAAGTGGGAGTTCTTAAGTAATATGATTAATTGAACTTAAATTTATCATGAACTTAGTGCCTGATAGTATCTTGCTTGTTTATGTTTGATTGTAGATAGATGGCCCGTGTTGTTGTTCCGTTGAATTTTAATGCGTTCCTTGAGAAAGCAAAGTTGAAAGATGATGGTAGCAATTATACGGACTGGGTCCGTAACTTGAGGATTATTCTCATTGCTGCATAGAAGAATTACGTCCTGGAAGCACCTCTAGGTGCCAGGCCTACTGCTGGAGCAACACCAGATGTTATGAACGTCTGGCAGAGCAAAGTTGATGACTACTCCATAGTTCAGTGTGCCATGCTTTACGGCTTAGAATCGGGACTTCAACGACGTTTTGAACGTCATGGAGCATATGAGATGTTCCAGGAGTTGAAGTTAATATTTCAAGCAAATGCCCGGATTGAGAGATATGAAGTCTCCAATAAGTTCTATAGCTGCAAGATGGAGGAGAACAGTGATGGGGTTATGTACCTAGGGTAGGGTCACGGACCTGATCCAAGTAACTTACCCCAGGACATCCTTAGAAGAGGTCACCTTCCAGTCGACCAACGAGGATTCACTCGACTGGCCTGAAGGACTCGACCACAAAGACTCACTCGACCACCAGGAGGTCAAGAGGCACTCTGCACTGCAACGGCCTGTAATCAAGTAGTCTTTATGATAGTAAAGGCACTTTATGTGGGGCGTTGCCAGTAACGCCCCGGACTTAACTCATCTTAAACCCTCTCCTACGTGGGCTGGCTGGGGTCCTGGCGCACTCTATATAAGCCACCCCCCTCCACAGGCAGAGGGGTTCGGCACCTTGTAATCCATACATTCATAATCCACTCGACCGCCTCCGGGCTCCGAGACGTAGGGCTGTTACTTCTTCCGAGAAGGGCCTGAACTCGTACATCCTTTGTGCTTACAACTTCTCCATAGCTAGGACCTTGCCTCTCCATACCTACCCCCCACTCTACTGTCAGGCTTAGAACCACGACAGTTGGCGCCCACCTTGGGGCGGGTGTTTTAGCGATTTTGTGGAGAAATTGCGATTCTTCCGAGTACTTTCATCATGGTGTCTGCTGGAGTTTTGGTCGAGGGTCAAGAGATCCGTCTCGGCACTCTCACCTTCATCGCCGACGACTCCGCATGGCTCCAGGAGGCTCCACTCGACGTAGATGCGCTCCCCGTCCGCGGTGCGACGCATTTTCGCGCATGTGTCCGCGGCGTTCTGCTGCGGCAACCGTCGACCCAGTATCGGTCAGCTCCTCCATCGTCCACCCTCCCGGTCTCCCGCCAGCGCAAGCGCTCAGGCCGGTCGAGGCTTCAGCGATGGGTGAGTCACGCGGTGGCTCGCCAATCGGCCACTACCCAAGTTGCGGCAATCGAGCCCAACGAATCTCTCTACGGCTTGTTCGATCAGTCGACTGGCTCCGTAGAGACTGCATCCGAGTGCGGAAGCAGTGATCCAGCGGCGGAAATCTTGATGGTCGACGGGCCCCACAGCCCTCCTGGCTTCGCCCGTGGTGGTGGGGCAGGTGACGGCGGCGATCCTGCACGAGGCTACGAAGAGTATCAGCCCGAGCCACTCGACTCTCTGCAAAGAGAAGAGCTTCGCCACAGGAACGAAGATCCCCTGCGTATTCCCATCGCAGGAGAAACCCCCGAGGCTCGTGCCTTAGAGGAGGCGCGTCTCGCCAATTTGGCCGAGCGCACTCGACTGGAGAACCTTCAGCGAGCACTCGACGAGCGCGCGCGGCAACGAGTTCCCGACACCAGTCGACGTCAACTCTTCCCGCCGACTCAGGTATATCGAACCCCAATTCAGAATTTAGCAGCTGCGACCCGTATAGCAGAGTCCATTCAGCCTTCGCAGTCGGAAGCTGGCAGAGGTTTGCTGCAGATCAGGGATCTGCTCCGAGCAGCAGGAGATCAGAATTCAGCCGTGTCTCAGTCGTGCAACAGAATTCACAGTCGATCCGTCACTGTGAATACGGTTCAGTCGGCTCACAGCCCCAGATCGCCTCCGCGGCGCGAAGGGCGTGAGAATCGGCGAGATCAATATGGCGACAGACTCGACCGAGATGATAGGCGTCGAGTGCCTTATTCCCCTCCGAGGGGTGGGTCTTACGCTCCTCGGCAGCCAGATGATAGGCGTCAGTACAGTACAGGGCGTAGAGTTCCAGTTGACCCCAGAGAGCCAGGCTTCGACGCGCGATCCATTATCGTGCAAGGGTTGGTCGACCGGAACAGAGCCCATCGAGGTGCACTCGACAGAGATGTACCCACGAGTAGTCGAGTACATGTTTCTGGTCCTGAATGTTTCAGCAGAGCTATCAGAGCCGCAGTTATCCCCCCCAATTTCAGGTTGGCAACAGGAGTCAGCAAGTTCACTGGTGAGTCTAAGCCTGAAACTTGGCTTGAAGACTACCGAGTGGCAGTTCAGATCGGTGGTGGGAACGACGAGGTGGCCATGAAGCATTTGCCCCTCATGTTGGAAGGTTCTGCCAGGGCATGGTTGACTCAATTACCTCCTAGCAGCATTCACACTTGGGAAGATCTGTCCCGAGTGTTCGTCAGAACGTTTGAAGGGACTTGCAAGCGACCAGCGGGATTGACAGAGTTGCAAGTCTGCGTGCAGAAAACTAATGAGACTCTCAGAGAGTATATTCAGAGGTGGATCACTTTGCACCACACTGTGGAAAATGTCTCTGATCATCAGGCAGTATGCGCCTTCAAAGACGGCGTGAAGAACAGAGAACTGAGTTTGAAATTTGGTCGAACCGGTGACATGACCTTGAGTCGGATGATGGAGATTGCTACCAAATACGCCAACGGTGAAGAAGAAGACCGACTCCGAAGCGGCAAGCACAAGCCGAGTCAGTCGGAAAAAGGAAACACCAGTCGGAAACAGAAGCGGAAGGCTGAACCGGCAGCTCCTGGAGAGGCTCTCGCCGTGACTCAAGGAAAGTTTAAGGGAAAACCAAAAGGATCCTGGAACCCCAAGAAGGTAAAGGATAAAGAAGGGAATGACGTGATGGATATGCCGTGTCACATTCACACTAAGAAAGATGAAGAGGGGAATATCATTTACCCAAAGCACACCACTCGCCAATGTCGACTCCTGATCCAGCAGTTTCAGGGAAAACAGTCTAAGGACAAGGAGAAGGAGTCGGACAAGGCCGAAGACAAAGAAGACAGTGAGGGAGGATATCCGCATATCAACTCCACTCTGATGATCTTTGCAGATGTGGAAAGCAGAAGTCGACTGAAAGTGATTAACCGAGAGGTGAACATGGTTGCCCCAGCAAAGGCAAATTATCTGAAGTGGTCTCAAACACCCATCACATTCGACCAATCTGATCACCCGACTCATATTGCCACCCCCGGGAGGCAAGCTTTGGTGGTCGATCCAGTTGTCGAAGGCACTCGACTGACAAAGGTGCTGATGGATGGTGGAAGTGGGCTGAACTTATTGTATGCAGACACATTGAAAGGTATGGGCGTTCCGATGTCCCGACTGAGCACTAGTAACATGAGCTTCCATGGAGTTATACCAGGGAAGAAGGCCGAGTCACTCGGCCAAATAGCTTTGGACGTAGTGTTTGGTGATTCGAAGCATTTTCGCAAAGAAAAGTTGACATTTGAGGTCGTGGATTTTCAAAGTGCATATCATGCCATTTTGGGGAGGCCGGCCTATGCACGGTTCATGGCTCGACCATGTTACGTGTACCTCAAATTGAAGATGCCCGGTCCCAAAGGTGTGATCACTATCACCGGTGATAGGAAAAAGGCAGAGGAGTGCTTTCAGAAGGGCTCCAAGATTGCCGATTCCCAAGTGACAGCGGTCGAGTTCGAAGAATACAAGCAAAACGCAGATCCGAGTGACTTGCTGCGATCCAAGAAGCCCGCCACAGAGTCTGCATTCCAGTCGTCTGGTGAGACGAAGCCTGTTCACATTCACCCGACCGATCCCGAAGCAGCTCCGACCCGCATCTCCACAACACTCGACCCAAAATAGGAAGAAGCGCTCATCCAGTTCCTCCGTGAGAACTGGGACATTTTTGCATGGAAGCCCGCTGACATGCCAGGTGTTCCCAGGGGACTGGCTGAGCATCGCCTAAGAGTCGACTCGTCTGCAAAACCAGTCAAAGAGCATCTTCGGCGGTCCGCCGTCCAGAAGAGAAAGGCCATCGGTGAAGAAGTGGCTCGACTGTTGGCGGCAGGATTTATCCGAGAGATATACCACTCCGAGTGGCTCGCTAATGTCGTCATGGTTCCTAAGAAGGACAAGTCGCTCCGAATGTGCATTGATTTCAAGCACATCAACCAGGCCTGCCCGAAAGATCACTTTCCTCTCCCTCGCATAGATCAAATTGTTGACTCGACCGCGGGATGCGAGAGGTTGTCTTTTTTAGATGCTTACTCCGGGTACCACCAGATCCGTCTGTACGGGCCCGATGAGGTAAAAACAGCTTTCATCACTCCATTTGGGTGCTTCTGCTATATCACCATGCCATTCGGCCTCAAGAATGCCGGAGCCACATTTATGAGAATGATTCAGAAGTGTCTACTCACCCAAATCAGTCGGAATGTGGAAGCTTATATGGATGATATTGTTGTCAAGTCACGAAAAGGTTCCGACCTGCTCGCTGACCTCGCCGAAACATTTGCCAACCTCAGAAGGTATGATATCAAGCTCAATCCATCAAAGTGCACATTTGGAGTTCCTGGTGGCAAGTTACTCGGTTTTCTCGTTTCCGAACGGGGAATCGACGCTAACCCAGAGAAGATTGGCACTATCCTCCGAATGAAACGCCCTGTGCGAGTGCACGATGTCCAGAAGCTTACTGGATGCTTGGCCGCATTAAGTCGATTCATCTCACGACTCGGTGAAAAGGCACTGCCTCTTTACCGACTGATGAAGAAGGCTGACAAGTTCGAGTGGACTCCAGAAGCTGATGCAGCGTTTGCCGAGCTAAAAGCTCTGCTCTCCACCCAGCCGGTGCTTGCTGCTCCAATCAGCAAAGAGCCTCTGTTACTCTACATCGCAGCCACAGGACAAGTCGTCAGTATTGTGCTAACGGTCGAGCGGGAAGAAGAAGGAAAAGCTCTCAAAGTTCAGCGCCCAGTGTATTATTTGTCTGAAGTCTTGACTCCATCCAAGCAGAGATATCCTCATTATCAGAAGCTTGTGTATGGAATATACATGACCACAAAGAAGGTTGCTCATTATTTCTCTGACCATTCCATCACAGTCGTCAGCGACGCTCCACTATCAGAGATTTTGCACAACAGAGACGCAACTGGTCGAGTGGCCAAATGGGCGATTGAACTTCTTCCCCTTGATATCAAGTTTGAGGCAAAGAAAGCCATTAAGTCCCAGGCGATAGCAGATTTCCTCGCCGAGTGGATTGAACAACAGCAGTCGACTGAAGTTCACTCGGAGCATTGGACCATGTTTTTCGATGGCTCTAAGATGTTGAATGGTTCCGGTGCTGGGGTCGTCCTGGTTTCCCCCAGAGGAGATAAGCTTAGATATGTGCTCCAGATTCACTTTGACTCCTCCAACAATGAGGCAGAATATGAGGCCCTCCTATATGGGTTGCGCATGGCCATTTCACTCGGCGTCCGTCGCCTAATGGTCTATGGCGACACAGATCTAGTGGTCAATCAGGTGATGAAAGAGTGGGACGTGAGAAGCCCAGCCATGACTGGATACTGCAGTGCAGTGAGGAAGCTGGAGAAGAAGTTCGAGGGGTTGGAGCTCCATCATATACCCCGACTGAAAAATCAAGCAGCTGATGATCTAGCAAAGATAGGTTCCAAGAGAGAAGCCATTCCGAGTGGTGTGTTCTTGGAGCATATACACACTCCGTCAGTCAAAGAAGATCCTTTCACCGAAGAAACTCCGCAGCCCAAGAGCGCCACAGATCCGACTGAAGTTGAAGTCCCAGCAGTGGTCGACTTGATCATGGAGGTTTTGGTGGTCATTCCCGACTGGACGATTCCGTATGTCGCATATATCTTGAGGAAAGAGCTTCCGGTGGATGAGGAAGAGGCTCGACAGATCGTCCGTCGATCTAAAGCCTTTACCGTAATCAAAGGACAATTATACAGAGAAAGCGCGACTGGAGTTGGTCAGAAGTGCATAACACCAGAAGAAGGTCGACTCATCCTCAATGATATTCACTCGGGAACCTGTGGTCATCATGCGTCCTCTCGGACCATCGTGGCCAAAGCATACCGAGCCGGATTTTACTGGCCCAAGGCTAATGAGATGGCAAAGGAGATAGTGGATAAGTGCGAGGGATGTCAGTTCTACTCGAATATGTCGCACAAGCCTGCGTCAGCTTTGAAGACCATCCCACTCGTCTGGCCTTTTGCAGTTTGGGGGCTGGACATGATCGGTCCTTTGAGAACGGGACGAAGTGGCTTCACGCATGTACTGGTGGCAGTCGACAAGTTCACCAAGTGGATCGAGGCTAAACCAATCAAGAGCCTTGACACCGGTACTGCTGTTAGCTTCATCAGGGAACTAATATTCAGATATGGAGTCCCGCACAACATCATAACGGATAATGGGTCGAACTTTGACTCAGAGGAATTCAGAGCTTTCTGCAACTCCCAGGGCACACGAGTCGACTACGCATCAGTCGCCCATCCGCAGTCGAATGGACAAGCAGAGCGAGCTAATGGACTGATTCTCAAGGGACTGAAGCCTCGACTGATGCGTGATCTCAAACACGCGGCTGGAGCTTGGGTCGACGAACTTCCATCTGTACTCTGGGGACTGCGGACCATGCCTAATCGGTCGACCGGAAGAACTCCATTCTTCTTGGTCTATGGAGCTGAGGCAGTCTTGCCGAGTGATCTTCTCCACAATGCTCCTCGAGTTGAAATCTACAGCGAAGCAGAAGCTGAACAAGCGCGGCAGGACGCAGTCGACCTTTTAGAGGAAGAAAGGGAGATGGCTCTGATCCGGTCGACCATCTACCAACAAGATCTGCGGCGTTTCCACGCCCGAAATGTGAGAGGTCGAGCCTTCCAGGAAGGGGATTTGGTTCTCCGAGTAGATCAGCACAAACCACACAAGCTTGCTCCTTCTTGGGAAGGCCCCTTCATCGTCACCAAGGTTCTCCACAACGGGGCGTATCGTCTTTACAACGTCGAGCATAATATCGACGAGCCCCGAGCTTGGAACGCGGAGCTACTCCGCCCGTTTTACACTTAAGCTTTATCACTCGGATGAGTTGCAATAAAGTACTTCTGTAGTTCATGGACCCCAAAATAATAAGTGTCATAGTTCCTCCATAATATCTGTCACTTTTTATTTTTTGTCCAATGAAATTCCCCTCAGTGGGTGACTTAGCTGCGAATCCGTTTCGCCTAAGTTTGTAAAAATCCTACCGAGTGGAGAGCAACCCTCTCACTCGGGGGCTTAGCTGCGAATCCGTTTCGCCTAAGGTATCAAATTCCTACCGAGTGGTGAACCAGACTCCCACTCGGAGGCTTAGCTGCGAATCCGTTTCGCCTAAGTTATCAAAATCCTACCGAGTGGTAAGCCAGCCTTCCACTCGGAGGCTTAGCTGCAGCCTCGTGCTCGCCTAAGTTATAAAAATCCTACCGAGTGGTAAGCCAGCCTTCCACTCGGAGGCTTAGCTGCAGTCCAAGCACTCGCCTAAGTTGTAAAAATCCTACCGAGTGGTAAGCCAGCCTTCCACTCGGAGGCTTAGCTGCAGCCTCGTGCTCGCCTAAGTTATAAAAATCCTACCGAGTGGTAGAGCAACCCTCTCACTCGGAGGCTTAGCTGCAGTCCAAGCACTCGCCTAAGTTGTGAAAATCCTACCAAGTGAAGAGCAATCCTCTCACTCGGGGGCTTAGCTGCGGCCCTGTGCTCGCCTAAGTTACAAAAATCCTACCGAGTGAAGAGCAACCCTCTCACTCGGGGGCTTAGCTGCAGCCCAGTGCTCGTCTAAGTGGACTAAAGAATAAGTCGATTGCAGCACAGGCACCTTGCTTTGAACCTGCAAAAGACATTCCGAGCCGAAGGCAATCGTATTGAAGCGCCAAATTCAAGTTTGAATTGATATCTAAAGGAACCGAAAGTGCTCAGGCGTCAAGCCTGTTAAGGTTTGTCGGTTACAATTCCACTCGGCATACCGAGGCAAATTTAAAGCGTCGAGCCAGAAGAAGTTTTTTACCCCTCCTGTGGAGGGCTGGAAGGTGCAACAAATTCATCAAGGTCAATCCCGTCGGCGATCCGAGTGGCAGCTGCAAGGAAAGTTTCCATAAAGGATCTGAAGTCGTGCTTCTTGGTATTGGCCACCCGAAGGGCCGCCAGCTTCTCTTCTCGCGCATCTTTGCAGTGGACTCGGGCCAGACACAGAGCGACATCTGCACCACACCGAGCCGAGGACTTCTTCCACTCCTGCACTCGACCAGGGATCATGTTCAAGCGGGCCATCAGCGACTCAAGGTCATTCTGAAGTGTCTCCTCAGGCCAGAGCGTCGAGTCGATGCGAGACGTGGCGGCCTTCAGCCTTGCGAGATAATCCACGACAGCTGCAACACGAGACTCCAGTCGGAAAACATCCATGGCAACTTCGTCGTTCACCAGAGAATTGACGGGGTCAAGGTTTGGCTCCAGTCGGCTAGTTTCTTCTTCAAAGTTTTGACAAAATTCTGCAAGGGTGATCGCTAAGTCAAGGGGATAGTCGAATGGAAAAAGCCACAATTGGAAATATTTGCCAAACATGGAGGTTTACCTTCAAGCATAAGAAACAGCTTCTTGGCAAGGCCACTCAGGAAGGCCTCCAGTTCAGTTTTCTTCTCAGTCAATTTGCTGACTCGGTCGGTCAGGGCAGCTTTGTCAGTTTTCAGTCGACTGACCTCCTTGTTGGCAATCCCAAGAGCAGCTTTCAGATTGGTATTGTCTTGTTCGAGCTTGGTGACTGAAGCTAACTTCTCGTCAGCAAGCTTGATCTTCTCAGCTAGCTCAAGGTCTTTCTTCTGCTGGGCCTCCCTTACCTTGCCTGCAAGTTACAGCAAGGTCAGGTGCTGAAACAAGCAAGAGGAAAAGCAGTCGTCAGGGTCTCACCAAACATACCTTCGGTCTCCTCCTTTGCCTTTGTCAGCTTCTCCTGAACCAGCTTCAAGCTCAGCTCGACTTGAGTATGTTTTTGTTCCAGCTCTGAGTAGCGAGCCACAAGATCACAAGAGTTCTGCGAAGAACCAATCGACTAAATATCAAATATAAATCACTTCCGAGTGAAAAAGGGATAAGCACACGTTTCTAAGACTACAGCCAAATACAAGCATTCGACCGTAGTCTCGGGGACTACACCCAGTGGGTGCACTCAGCGTGCCCCCACTAATCCTGTTGAAGACAAAGTCGACCAGTCGACCTCAAAAAAAAAAAAAAAGAAGTGTGCGAGATGCATTCTCTAAGACTGTGATCAACTGCAAGCAGTCGACCACAGTCTCGGGGACTACACCCAGTGGGTGCACTCAGCGTGCCCCCACCGGTTTGTGAAATCCAGTCGACCAG